>NC_050471.1:2387310-2515310 GCF_013373865.1 Monomorium pharaonis | reverse complement strand
ACTCCTCGCTCACTCCTCGCTCACTCTCCGCTCACTCCTCGCTCACTCACTCGCTCACTCCTTGCTCACTCCTCGCTCACTCCTCGCTCATTTTTCGTTCACTCACTCGCTCACTCCTCGCTCACTCACTCGCTCACTTTTCGCTCACTCCTTGCTCACTTCTCGCTCACTCACTCGCTCACTCCTGGCTCACTCCTGGCTCACTCTCGGCTCACTTCTCGCTCACTCCCGACTCACTCCCGGCTCACTCCCGGCTCACTCCCGGCTCACTCCCGGCTCACTCCCGGCTCACTCCCGGCTCACTCCCGGCTCACTCCCGGCTTACTCCCGGCTTACTCCCGGTTTACTCCCGGCTCACTCTTCGCTCACTCTTCGCTCACTCCTCGCTCACTCACTCGCTCACTTTTCGCTCACTCTCTCGCTCACTCCTCGCTCACTCCTTGGTTCACTCCTCGCTCACTCTTGGCTCACTCCCGGCTCTCTCCTCGCTCACTCCCGACTCACTCTTGGCTCACTCCCGGCTCACTCCTCGCTCACTCCCGACTCACTCCCGACTCACTCCCGGCTCACTCCCGGCTCACTCCCGGCTCACTCCCGGCTCACTCCCGGCTCACTCCCGGCTCACTCCCGGCTTACTCCCGGTTTACTCCCGGCTCACTCCTCGCTCACTCTTCGCTCACTCCTCGCTCACTCACTCGCTCACTTTTCGCTCACTCTCTCGCTCACTCCTCGCTCACTCCTTGGTTCACTCCTCGCTCACTCTTGGCTCACTCCCGGCTCTCTCCTCGCTCACTCCCGACTCACTCTTGGCTCACTCCCGGCTCACTCCTCGCTCACTCCCGACTCACTCCCGACTCACTCCCGGCTCACTCCCGGCTCACTCCCGGCTCACTCCCGGCTCACTCCCGGCTCACTCCCGGCTCACTCCCGGCTCACTCCCGGCTTACTCCCGGTTTACTCCCGGCTCACTCCTCGCTCACTCTTCGCTCACTCCTCGCTCACTCACTCGCTCACTTTTCGCTCACTCTCTCGCTCACTCCTCGCTCACTCCTTGGTTCACTCCTCGCTCACTCTTGGCTCACTCCCGGCTCTCTCCTCGCTCACTCCCGACTCACTCTTGGCTCACTCCCGGCTCACTTCTCGCTCACTCCCGACTCACTCCCGGCTCACTCCCGGCTCACTCCCGGCTCACTCCCGGCTCACTCCCGGCTCACTCCCGGCTTACTCCCGGTTTACTCCCGGCTCACTCCTCGCTCACTCTTCGCTCACTCCTCGCTCACTCACTCGCTCACTTTTCGCTCACTCTCTCGCTCACTCCTCGCTCACTCCTTGGTTCACTCCTCGCTCACTCTTGGCTCACTCCCGGCTCTCTCCTCGCTCACTCCCGACTCACTCTTGGCTCACTCCCGGCTCACTTCTCGCTCACTCCCGACTCACTCCCGACTCACTCCCGGCTCACTCCCGGCTCACTCCCGGCTCACTCCTCGCTCACTCACTCGCTCACTCCTAGCTCACTCCCGGCTCACTCCTGGCTCACTCCCGGCTCACTCCTCGCTCACTCCGGGCTCACTCCCGGCTCACTCCTGGCTCACTTCCAGCTCACTCCCGGCTTACTCCCAGTTCACTCCCGACTCACTCCCGGCTCACTCCCGGCTCACTCCCGGCTCACTCCCGGCTTACTCCCGGTTCACTCCCGACTCACTCCCGGCTCACTCCCGGCTCACTCCCGGCTCACTCCCGGCTCACTCCCGGCTTACTCCCGGCTTATTACCGGTTCACTCCCGGCTCACTCCTCGCTCACTTTTCGCTCACTCCTCGCTCACTCCTCGCTCACTCACTCGCTCACTCACTCACGCACTTACTCCTCACTCACTTTTATTCACTCACTTACTCCTTCTTGTAGGTTCTAGTTTACTAGTTCTTGTAAAGATGTCACTTCCGTTCGACGTCGATAAAGTAAGAAACATCTTTAACAAAATTGAACTTCAATGTACTTCAATCAACTTCAGAGTAAATAAACATTTATATACAAAAGCTTCGCTGTATAAAAGAAAAGATATGTATATTCATGCTTTATTTTTTGTACTGTTTTAAAGAAGTTTAAAAGTTGTACAAAAATATTTATTTAAAACAAATTTCTCACCGTTCCTGAAATCATTTATTGTAGATATTATATAAATAATCTAAATAAATATATCGTAATATTGCAATATTACGAAAAATTCGGACCCATAAGAATAAATATAAATTTTTATATAAAATACGTAACGTTGTAAAATTAAAATTTAGGAGAAGAAACAGAAATTATATCCTAATTAATTAAACATGTTCTTTGACAAACGGTCACTCGGTCTATTTGTAATATACCTGGTAATATATCTATAATCTATATACTGACGACTGCGACCAACCGCGACATTGCAACCCGTGTGGACACGGTCGCCTCGGCAACTGCCATCAATCTTGTAAACAAAGGCACGCATTGTCGTGCGGAGGGTCGCGTGGAAAAAAATTGCCTCGACCGGGGGTCGCCCACCCGAATGTACGAAGATGTGAATGCGCCGCGACGGCTCGCACTTCTCTCCGTCCGAAAGACTCTCATCCACGTGCGAATACTCCCTCGATTTAGGACCGTGTCTCGAGCGACCTGAGGACTCCGTCGACGGCGTCGCCGCTGCGACGATGTCGGGGAAGAAGGCTGTAGAGAAGGTCTCCGAGATTGACGCGCATATCAGCAAACAGTACGACATAGTGCGACGTCTCGGTAAAGGGGTAAATAAATAAGTGATAACATTATTCTTCCCGTTCACTCTTCCTGCGTATGAAAAATTTGGGGATAACGCGAAAGCTAATTGCGAATTTGTCTTTATCGCTGTGTGGAATAAAAGTGATATAAAAACATGCGGTTTGATATAAAATATGATTCCTAAGTTATAATCTTACGTGCAAAAGTTATATAGATACTGTATTTTATTCAGAAATCGCGGCCCATTACTTGTTATATGTAATTAAATTACGAGAGAAACATGATGTGTACGTTGATATATATTCTAGAGATGAAAGGATTAAATTTTTAGTTGCGATAAACGTTTGACGAAAAGCAAACTACATAAATGTATAATATCTCTTAATTGATATTTTGAATTTTTTTGATATTTTATTCAATTTATATTTTTTTACAATTTTTATTTTATGTGAAATCTTTTAATTTATATTTTTAAATTTATTTTTACACATTAAAAGTATTTTCTTTAATGTTGTTATTACTGTTTCGATAATAAGAAAAGAAATATTAGTACACGTGCATGGTAGAATAGAAACTTTTCAACTTATAAGAATATCAATAATCGTCATTATCCGTCTCGTCAGGAAAAGTAAAGTTGAAGACAATCAATAACGTCGCCGTCGCAACGACGACAAACGGATTATGGTACCGCAAGGCGCAATTTTTGTTAGACATCTATTTACATAATTTGCATTTGATGACAGGTTGCAAAGGACTCATTTATATCATAATAATACAGATTGCGATTTAAATGATATTCATGCATCGTGCTTGCGTACTTCTTATTTGTACTTCATAGCATAATCGAGATAATTTCAATTGCAAAATATATGATATGCGAGAAAATAGAAAAAGCAGCTATGTAAATTATGTATATAATTTATGTTTATATTTGTTCAAAAATTATTAAGAGATATTTATTTAAAAATTTATAATTTTGAGATAGAAATATGTCAATACAGTTTTTAAAAGTTTCTCATTTTCTTTACACACATTTTTTTTGTAATAACAGTAATATTATTTAATTTGTTTTCTATATAGGCTTATGGTATAGTATGGAAGGCGATCGAAAGGAAAAAGAAGAACACAGTTGCGGTAAAGAAGATCTTCGACGCCTTCAGAAATCAGACAGATGCGCAGCGCACGTTCCGCGAGATTATGTTCTTACTGTCGTTCGCCAATCACGAGAACATTATAAAGCTAATTGGACTGCATAAGGCGGACAACGATCGGGACATTTACCTCGTTTTCGAGTACATGGGTGAGTTTTACCCGATCCGAAGAAGAAATTCGCACAAAAATACGCACACGAAGGTCACACGCCATGTGCGCCGATTCTCAGACTTTCGGCCTGAAACACGTTTCGGCCCGTTTCCCCAGAAACCGATCTTCACAACGTCATTAAGCGGGGCAACATCCTCAAGGACATCCATAAGGTCTTCATCATGTACCAACTGTTTAAGGCGATCAAGTACATACACTCGGGCAACGTTATCCACAGAGACTTGAAGGTGATGCTGAGTCTTATAGTCTAAAGAAAAAGCTGAAGAGTTCTGCAAAATTTTAATTACTTAAAAATATATCTTTAAATAAATTTTAAAACGCTACAATTTTAATTTTATGTATTTTTTAATTATATATATATATATATATATATATATATATATAAAAGCGCAAAATAACTTTTGTATTTAAGCTTTTATTAAGCTTGCGCTATTCATCACATTATCTGTTGGCAAAGGAATGCATTATCTCGTTATGTCGAGTTTGCGTTATTCTTTCATTGCAGCCGTCCAATGTGCTCCTGAATGCGCAGTGTCATTGCAAAATTGCGGACTTTGGTCTGGCACGTTCGGTTACGCAGATCGGCGAGGGTGATGGCGAGACGGGAAGCGATCCAACTTTGACGGACTACGTCGCCACTCGGTGGTATCGCGCACCAGAGATTCTCATAGCTTCAAAAAGGTATACATTTATTTAGTTAAACTGAAACAGTTATGAAGCGTCATATTGAATTGTAATCGTAACAGAACTAAAACATCATTTTGGGCTGCTACTGTCTGAAATTCCTTGCGAAGAGAGCTATTCGCGTTTCTTTGATTACGCGAATAAAAATAATTTTTGTTGAGAGACATATTATTGATTATTATTAATTTAGAAAATAATCCGAAAATGACCTAATTTATGATATAATATTTTGAATAAATAATAATAGAATTAATAATTTTTATAATGGAATCTAACAATTTATAATAGAATTTAATATTATTAAAAAATATTTTTTATTTACCTATCGCGTACTTTTGCATCATAGATTCGCAAATTTTAATTGTGACAGAATTTTATCTCTTAAAATAGAATTTCTTTTATGTGCAAAGTTTGAACTATTGCAAAGATTAGATTTTATCCATGATAATATAAATATATTTTTAGGTACACAAAGGGAATAGATATGTGGTCGTTAGGCTGTATTCTCGGTGAAATGTTGCTCGGAAAGCCGCTCTTTCCCGGCTCATCTACGATAAACCAAGTCGAGAGAATAATGATAACCTTGCCTCCACCGACAGATGAAGGTAATCCTTTTCACAACTGTTTGATAAAAGAAGAACGGGACAGGAAAAACCAACTGTGGGTCTCTGTCAATAATATTTTTTTCAGATCTAATATCAGTCAGCGCCGGTTATGGAACCAATTTGTTAGAAAAAACACCTAACAGACCTAGACGCACTTTAAGAGATTTATTGCCGGAAGTGTCAAGGGAAGCTTTAGACCTTATTAGCAATTTAATAGTCTTCAATCCCACGCAACGATTTACCGCAGTTGAAGCGCTAGAGCATCCGTATGTTGCCGAGTGAGTATCTTCATTATAATTTCAGCAGATAGACGGATTTAAAAGTAAACTTTCGTATTTTACACGTATGTCTGTGTTGCCGTGTAATTTATATTTTATATTATTGATTTATGAGAAATATTATGCAATGCATGAAAGTAGTTCTTTTCTTAATTAAGACACATCTGAATTATATTTAAAACATTTGATTATATTGGTTAAATTGACATAAATTGAAATTAAATAAATAGATTATAAAACATATACTGAATTTCCTTTTCAACAGTTTTCACAGAAGGGGCAACGAACCAGAAAGAGGCTCTAGCGTTGTACCATTGTTAAGTGACGATGTGCAGCTCTCAGTCGACGAATATAGAAATAAGCTTTACGCCATGATGGACGAAAAGCATCGAAAACACAAAAATATGTGAGTATATGTTTATTCATATGTAGTCAGTGATTATTTTACGGAATGAAAAATGTTTTGAATTAGATACCTACATATTTAATGTATTAAGTTTTCTTCTTTTTTTGCACAAACACATTTTAGGTCAAAATCCAGACTGCGGCGATTATCTGAAAGTATTAGAAAAGAAACTAGCAACAGTAAGAGTAACACGGTGATCGGCCATGGTGACACGATTGTCGGTGAGGTTTACATTGTACAAGATTCTTTTCTGCGATTTTGTTCTATTAATTCTCAGTTCATCTGTAAACTATTTTATTTTCAGCGTGCTCGTCATTGCCAAATAAGAAGGCGATCAGACCGTCTCAAAGCGATAATTCTACGCACGGCATTACAAGAACGCAAATGGTAAGTAACTCCATAGAGGCGCCGGCACAGGAGACTTTCACGAACACTCGGCATAACGGTAAGAATTTTACATTAATATCGTTTTAATCTTAATTTGAAGCTTTGCTGATAAACATAGAGTTTAATTAAATGGCGTGTAACATTGAAAATTAAATGTCGTGATATCGGTGTCTGACAAATTTTAATCATTAAATTTGCGATTGATTGACAGTTAGGAACGTGGCGACACAGTACGCTTGTAACTTGGCGAACGGAAACATACCCCCAGCAACGGCCAAAAGTTGCTTCTACTTTAATCAGCAGCAACAGCAGCAGCAGCAGCAACAGCATCACCAACTGTCCAAGTCTCAGCGTTCCATTCAGTCAGATCAAATGGCTATGGTGAGCCATAACATCCTCATTTATTTTTCTATTTTTCCGTGTTTGCTTTCCATCACCCCTTTCTCAAGAGACACTTAACGCGCAAGGAGGTAAACGGTAATTTTGTTATTACAGGCTGCATGTCGTGTGGGATTTGCGTTTAGTAGGTACTGTAATCACTTATTTTACGCAACACCTAGCAGATTGCATTTTAATTTTATGCATGTTTGATGTACACGTTTGAGAGTATACTTTTAACTCCGTCGTGACAGCAATTAATACAGTTTAGATAATTTATTATATTCATAAGACAACAAATAAATTTTAAAAAATAGCAAAGTTTTAAGCAAGGTTTAGGAATTAATCTGAAATTTTGATCATATATATTATATATTTTTTGCACAAAACAAAAATGCGAGTGCTTTTCAGTAGCGTGTCATTAAACCTTTCTCAGTCTTTATCATGTATATAAAGAATTATTATTTTTTGTAATAATAAACATGTTATTGATCGCCATATCACTGATCGATGTAATCAGTCGCTGTGTACGCGTTCGTGATCGAAATTCCATTTCCGTGCTCACAGAATTTCTTCAATTTTAGTACGGTACCGGAAGCAGATCGAACCAATTAGCAACAACAGCACAACGCGTCAAGCCACGAAGAGCCTCCAGGCAGCAGGTCTTCACACAGGCGCAGAGGACTTTTGCCTCTGCATCCGTTAATTGCCGCGGCGACAATCATCGGCCTAAAACAATGCCGGCGAAGCTGATCAGGATCAGCGACAGTCCGAGCAGCATCAGACAATCCAGCAGCGTCGCGAGGACCGTCGCTAGGACTCTGGATGTTAAGACCGCGGGGGGTGGAATCAGCAGCCCGGAGTCGCCGTACGTCAGCAACCATCCTCAGGCCGTCCGCAGCTATCTGAATCAGACGGTGCCGTTGGTGGCGATGCAGCAGCATCTTCGAAATCGCACGTCCTGCGGCAGGGATAGCTTGGACAGATCGTTCGCTGTTGCAGATACCGTGACAACCAACAGTCGCGTTAAAAATGCGGCGCGCGGTCAGGATGGTAGGCTACACACGAGGCACAACTTCGACGCCGGCTACGTCGGGCAGAGGAAGTCGTCGACGACGTGCGACAAGTCGAGGTTCCTGAACAGTCACAGCCAGAGTCACGGGGTGATAGCGGAGTCGGTTTACAAGGATCTTTGTAACGGGACTATAGGGTGGTGAGGCTGCAGCGAATAGGCTTCGCAGGGGATGAAGTATTATCGGACGGGACAGTCGCGCGACGATCGCTCTGCTTTCCTTTCGACGAGATCTGCAAGTCGATCGTGCACGCGAGTCCTTGTCAGTTTTCTTTTTACGTTGGAGGGATAACAATACCTCCAGACTTCTGTGCACGACGAGTTTAAGAACGGAATCTGGAAAAATCTACGGTTGAAATTATTTTATAAGGTCGAACATTAAACACATTTTCATAAAAAATATCGCACTTGTCTATATTTCTTCTAAATTTATTTTGTTGTAATTATTATGTATATTCATGTATATATAATTACATATTTTTTATACATTTGTCTTGTGCTAATGCAAACAACATTTTGTAGTAATTATATTTACACTTAAATTACATTAAAAAATTTAAAAAAATATATTTATAGTACGGTTTGCAATAATTTAGTAAACAATTTTACGGAAAAATAGAAAATATAGTAAAAACTTTCGTTAATAATCTCGTGATAAGAAGCAAGCGATCGTCCTAGACTACCCTAGAGTTTGCTCGATCATCCTCGTGCAAAAAGCATAGCTTCACGATACAAGGTTCCTGAGTAAATAAAGTTTACACGAAATAAATGCAAGAAATAAACGCTATCAATATGCTTTCAGAATTTCGAGTTTCCACGGGTATAATCGGAAATGCCAGTCACAGAAGTGACGTCCTAAACATCAAAGTTCTCAAGCAAATATGATTCTAAGACCGCTATGACTACTTTATACTATGATTATCTTTTATACCATGTAAAATATCAAAGTGAGAAATGGGCGTGTGAATCTCTCCTTTTTTATAATAAAAATGTGACAATAAGCGAGATCATATAGGAGATCAAAGTTTTTTTTTATGAAAAGAAAAACAAACATCGATTTTGAGAAATCGAGAAACAGAAGCGAATTTAATTGCGCGAAGACTTGCAGAGATCATCCCGTGGGAATACGAAAAGCAACGTAGGAGCTTAGGACGATAAGCGATACAATTCACGTGGGGCCATACAGCGGAGTATATGACATACATATTTTTCTATGATATTTTATTTATATGTCGTGAATATATGAACACGTACGCGACACACGCATACACGCATATTCGCACGCACGCACACATACTAGTAGGTATACGTCTTCGATTTAGTGTACAAATCTCATTGTATCATACATTATGTCGTAATATCTTTGTGCAGCGATGATCGAGAGCGCTCGGAATCATTTGCGACTTATACGTATTATGAAAATAAAATTTTAATAAAAAAAAGAAAAGAAAGAAAAGAAAGAATTCTTTCATATTAAATAGAAAGCAACTGATAATCGTGCTTTTCCCCGAATAAACGTGATTGACAATTTGTTAAAACAATAAGGAATAATTTTTGCCTTTATTCTGCTGTTGATCTTTCTTGTCGTCTTTCGACGAATCAGTCTGTATATTCAAAAGGTTATAGGTATTTCTCTCACTTCAATTTCTGTATTACTATTGTTTAAATATCCAATCTGTGCTGCATTATCGGAACAGCACACCTGTGTATTCTTAACCTTCGTTGATATATCGGGATCAGCTGCATATTTTTGTCAGCGATCGATCGTTATCGCGTTCTTCAACAATAAAAAAAAAATTTTCATACATATCGCAAGGCATTTTTTTACGCGTATCAAATTATGAAATGTTTATGCGAGATGCAACCGCGAGATGTCAACAGCGTGTTTATTGAATTTAGATTAGAATTCACTGTATATCTAATTTTCCGAACTTTTTGAAATTCGATTGCCTTTAGAGAAAACTCTTTGAAAGATTGCTTAATTATAAAATTTTAAAAGCTTATTTGTAGCTGGCGCTTAATTCCTTATTAGTATAATCGAAAGATGGCTTCTTAGAAACTATAAAACCTGCAATCATTGAGTATGTCAGTAATATAACGAAACTTTGGGTCGATTGTTCCAACTTCTTGTTAATATTCTTACCTATCAGGTAAATATATGTTTGTCTTTATTTATTTAAGAAAAGAAATGAAGATGGATACATGCTTATCTGGTAGGTAAGTTTACCAAGAAGTTGGAACAACCGGCCTTTAAACATACAATAAGAGTAAGGAAAGAAAGGAAAAAAAACGTAAAAAAAAATAAAGTAAATAAGAATTTTTTTTTAAATAACGTTTTTATTTAGTAGAAGTAATAAGTTAATATTACAGTTTAATCATCTTCACCCGTAAAACATTGTGCTTAGAAACAGCTGAAGTGAAAGACAATTTAAGCAAAGAGTGCGCGCGTGTTTATGGAGTTAAATTTAAATTTATGTAAACGATACAAAGTCCAAAATTGGTTTATAGGATGTCTTTAAAACATTTCTGCGCAGTATTTTTAAGATATGTTTTTAAGATTATTTTTGCGGAGTTTCTTCAAAACGTTTCTTAGACGTCTTATGATTTTAGATTTTGTTTGAGTATATGTACGTTGTAAATTAAGATTGTATGTGTTATATTAAAAATTTTTCGTATATGTGTGAGAATCTGATATGTATGTATGTTGTAATGTAAAAATGGATAGGAGAACAATAAAATATATACATATATCCACATCTATGGATAACTTACACAGAATAACGATAGAGAACAGAAAGTATACGCCGCCAATGACATTCTCGTCTAATTCTTAATGATGTAAAATCCTCTATACACATATTAAAATCTAGTAGTATCATCGAGGTTACACGAGAAATTCGTTCTTGCCATAATCTCATTCCAGAATGCAATACGTAATTATTTTCAATTAGTTTCTATAATTTTATTTAATAAACATATTCTAATATCCCGACTTTGGATACGGTAAATAATTGGATACTGCATGCAAATAATACCAAAGGTTAAATTAAACATCATTTGTAGATAAACCTAAACATTACTCGCAGATAAAATTTTAAATATCACATTATTTATACAAGGTCGAGATACAAATATTACCTGCGCACTAGCAAGTAAAATTATTTCAGAAATAGCGTACATTAGAATAAGATTATCGTAATGACAAAAGTAAAAAAAAAACAAAGTATAGCGGAAGACAATTTAACAGAACTGTCTCCAACTTTTTTGCTGCATTAAAATTTTTCTTTTCGCTTTTATAAAATTTAAACTATGTGTTTACTTCTCTTTAAGTACAAAGAGCGTGTATTAGTTTATAATAGCTATAGAAAACAGTTATTAATTTTCAGATTGAGAAAATGTCTGTCTAATCTATATTTGAACAAGAAAAAGTTGTGTTCAATAATTGCAAGAAAATGTCAAAGATTTGTAGATTACAAATTAATGCATTTTTTCAACTTACCAGCTAGAATCGCGCAAAATGCAATCAAGATCGTCTTCATATTTTATTTTTTCAAAATTTCGTAATAAAATTGGATGTAATTGACGCGCGATGAATAAGTGAGATGAACAACGGTACTTTCCGATTAATCGACACCAACTAGATGACGAATTGTTGCAATTTGTGAGAGAAAAAAAACTGCTTTTCCTTTCAGAAAGCAATTTGTGGCTTCAATAATCGGTAATATTTGCTATTTCACGTAATGCAACAATTAATTTATCAATATATGTACAAATACATGTATATCCTGCTGAAACATTAGAATCGGATAACGAAAAGTGAATCTTTATTTGTTTCGATTCGTTGAAATTATCGAAAAAGCATAAAATAGTTCGTAATATTTTAAATGCGAGTAACGTTCAATCAGAGTCGATTTTAATTTAATGACAATAAATCAACGATGAATTGGAACTGCCCGATTGATCACTTATATTTTTTATCGTAAAATATTTATTATACGTACTTAATCTTCCATCAATTTTGATTTCATTTTATTTTTCACAAAATACTTGTAACATTTATGATCTTATTTTAGTTTATTGCCACCGTTCTTTAATCATCATTTAAACGTAAATATTGAATACATTGAATATTTAATGGATAAAGATATTAATAGCTAGACAATTTCTAAAAAAACGAGTTAGAATTGGAATTAGAAATTTTCCAGATAAAACATCCTACACGCGAAAGAACTTTATTTAAAAAATACATAAATCATACATTTTTAGGAATACACAATTCATATACAAATTACATATTAAAATTTTTTAAATTTTTTATTTTATCATTATCACAGTTGAAAATAACAGATCATCATAGGTTGAATAAATTGAAAAAAGCATGTAGAGAGACGGGGATATTTTTTAATATATCGTTTTAATTATATATAAAATAACAACTTACTTTATTTCAGGAGGAAATGAATTCTTGCGATGCTATTAAAAATTACAAATTTTATGATGTCAACGTAAGTACGGTGAACTACGCGCAATATTTGGTTCAAGTGCGAATATCGCAATGTCATTCATCGTGTCTATACAGATCAATATTATCCGAGTGTTCGATTGTAGTTAGAGATTTAATAAAAAGATCATCGATATATAATATTATAACATGAAATAGGCTATTTTGCTATGGCTAATATCTCCAGAAATCTGATACTTCCAATTGAGGAGCGTAGCGCATCACTCTCTTTGTTCTCACTTCTTAGATTCTCCTCCAAATAGTAGTTTGTGTCATCTGTAAATTGATGAAATTTATGCAACTTCATCATTTTTATGATTCTTCAACGACATAGCAAAATAATCATTGGAAGAGCACAGAGCAATTTTGCTGCACATCTTTTCACTATCCATATGAGTTTTCAGCATATTTATTATACTTGGCCCATAAATGTCCACCATCTTGTTGCACTGTACAAATTTAATTAAAGTTTAGTTGAGTTTGGAAATATTTAAAAAAATCGTTTAAAAAATCGTAAAATGATAAGGGATTACCGTTTCTTGATTATTTCCTGGTAAATATTTGCACACTTTCTTAACAACTTCTTCGATCTCAGCGTCTACCCTTGAATTACCTAATAGCTTATCAATTTGTGATATAATTGATCGACACAAGGCACATTCAGATATAGATTCTATAGAAATAAATTAAATTACATGTACATTTTCCATATATTAGTAAATATATATTATAATATGCAATTTTTTTTTTACTGTACCTTGAATTTTTTTCATGTTTACTTTACAAAGACCTAGCACAGTACAGGCCTCTTTAGGAGTGACATCTTCTGCGAGGACACTTATGAGAGCATCAGCATATTCGTCCACAAACTCATTGCATTCTTTGGCAACTGTTTTTGGTAAATAATTGCATACACCATGTACTGCTTTTTCTATCTTCGCTCGAGTTTTGTTATTACCAATCGTTTTATCAATATATTGCATTGCAAATTCACAAATTATACACACACTATCGTCTAAGATATTCGTGGGCTGAAATATATGTAATGGATACTCGGGTATCTCATTAGTCACTGAAATATAAGAAAAAAAGTTATGTTTTTGTAAATATTTTAATAATTGTAAAATAAATTGCTTTATTTTTAATTTATATATACACTTTAAAAAATAACTCACATATTTCTTCACTCTTCTCAGGAATATAGTTATGTTTGGGACCAGGATCTTTGGTTGGATCACACAAATGAAGATAGGTGCATACTTCCTGGGGTGTCATATCTGCAAGTAGCATGTCTACGAGTTCTTTGCTATATGTCTTCACAAATTCTGTGCATTGATTGATCAAATTTTGTGGCAAATGATTACATAATTTATCCAATTCAGCTTCAATGTTAGCCTATAATATTAATATGATAGCAAATAATTATATAATTAAACATCATTATATAAAGATGATAAATAGCAGACTAATACCTCAGTTTTATTATTTTTAATAACATCGTAAACTTGCGTTATCGCAAGCAAACAGAACGGACAACTTGGTTTATCTTCTACTGTTGTAATGGTATACTGTTTAGGAATCTTCTCCCACATTTTCAATAATGCTTCTGATGGGCAAATACGTATCATAGTACAAACCTTAAATTAAACAATAAATTATACTTTATTGATCTCAATTTCAGTATTTCAAATACAAACAAAAATACTTTACCTGTGATGGATCAATTTCCTGGACAAGTAGAGCGACAACTGCATCTCCATAAGTATTTACGAATTCTTGACATTCGCCTTCAATGGAAGAAGGTACTTTCGTACATATTTTTCCAAAAAATTCTTTCACTTTTTCCTTAAATTTGAATATATTTATGAATTTTGTATAAATTAATATATAATATTCATAAAATTTGATATTTATTACCTCATTTGTAGGATCAGTAAGAGTATTTTGAATATAATGCAACAAATATTCGCACAATGTACATGCTTGTGTTCCATCAACACTTTGTTCTTGTAATAAAGGATAAGGCATTAATCTTTCGAGTGGCAGTTGCATTTCTTCAGCTTCCGATTTTTGATGTTCCTTGCCAATAGTAACTTCAATCTCTTCTTTTCGAGGTTCTTCCTTCCTCATTATGCCTACCCCTATTTTGGCTACTTCTACTGGGACCAGAGGCCAAATTGGTCCCTGTTTCAACATAAAACATGAAATAAAATATTGTGTAACTAAATCTTTTAATATGAAAAAAATATCTTATTATTTATAAAATACTATTGTACATCTTACCTGCATCATTTTGTCAGGGCCAGGACAAATTCCAGAAATTTGACAGACAACATTGCTATTCAATCCGTGTGTAAGATATTCATAGATTTGGGAATAATATTCTTCCACTATGGCTTTACACTAGAAAAATTATTTTTATTAATATTACGTATATAAAGTGATATGTACCTATTTATTTAAAATACAAACCTCATCAGCGAAAGATTTTGTTTGCTTACAAAGGCCCAAAAGAACTTCTTTAAATTCTAACTCCGTTGTGTTTGCAACTAGAAGATCTTTCAAATGACCCACAAGCTGCTGACACAATTTACATGGAAGATCATCTTGAACTTCTACCATGCCTACACTCGACAGTGGGGTTATTTCTACTTGTAGAACCTATTATCACAATACATATTAATAAATTATTTTTTAGCTATATAAATATTAATCTTGGAATGCTACTGTGGGTGAATTGTCACTCAAGTGCTGATTCAAGTTTAATACAGTTTTTGTTATTAAAATTTTGATAACTTAAAATAATTTAATATCTTTTTTTACATTAAAATAACATTAGTTTAGTTGTATAAATATATCTTGTTATCTCTATAAAATAGAAAAAAATTCTTAATTATGTGATTAAATTTTCACCCAGATAGTGTTAATTTAAGGAAAATATGAGTACCATTCCAAAGTTAATTTATTATAATATTTTATATTACTTACTGTACTGTTTTCGTGTTTGTGATATTTGCCACTGCACTGTCCCGACAAATGACAAATGTTATCCGCATTGAAATTATTCTGTAGATGGTCGTAAATGGTATCAAAATGAGTCATAATAATGGCCGAACAGGAATCCGAATAAGAACCAAGTTCGCCGCAAATACGCAAAAATTGTAGGAGCATTGTGCTTTGTGGTGTACGATGCAATTTATTTTCCATATACTTTGCTATCGTGTAGCACTTGGTGCACTCGTCAGGCTCAAGTTCATCATTCTTCAATAAGACTGACTTTGTTTCACCCTTCTAAAAATAGAAATGTACTCTCTTGATCAACAGTCATTTTAATCATATCGATACATTCTTCATCCATTGCTATTTATCAAACATATAGATAAAATTCGAAACATTTATAAACTTTACATCGAGATAATTAAATAAAAGAACGAATATGTGTGAGAATATTACCGAACGTTATTTACAGCAGATTAAGTGTCCCATTAATCTAATCTAAATTGTCCAAAAAAATATTCAAAGACAATAGATATAACACATATGTAAGAATGTCAATAGGTTATTTCAAATGACATAATTAAATTATTTTGAAAGAATAGGGTATTTCTTTGATCAATAATATGTTGGAAGAGCTTTGACTCAAGGCAGTAAAGCATAAAAAAAAAAACCTGAAATTCCCTTACCTTTATTATACTTCGCTCTGGAATTTGATACTCCGCAAGTAATTTATCAATGTGAGCATTATTGCAAAGTCCTGCGACAGAGCAAACAACACCTGGATTCATTTGAGACGCCAACGTCTCCACCAATTCAGGGATAAATTGATCCACAATTTTGATACATTCTTCAACAATAGGTTTAATGTGAATCAATTTGCAGCTTCCCTCAAAGACGTCTTTCAAATCTTGTTGAGTTTGATTACTCTCCAGTTGATCTCGCGCCTGTTTCACCATATCTTTACAAATTCCACATACATCGTCATTATCCTCCGGCACTTCCATCTGCTCCCATCGACGAATACAATGATTGACGGCACTGCATCCCTTAGCTGTCCTATAACAATCAACGTTAGTGTTTCATATCAGTAAAACTTAATTAAAATAAAAAATATATAAAGTTTTTAATTTAATGTTTTATTGTTATCACTACTATTTAATAATCATATTGTATGTCATAAATATGTAACACAATGTATTTTAAATATGTTTTATAAAAATCAATTCTTTTATTATTTTTTCAATATGAAAATACAAAGTATATTTTAAATTATAAATATGATTAAAACTTACTTTAGATTCTCACACCAGTAACTTGGACCCCATGTACATTCATCTTGACCTAGAAGAGGTTGTGGTCCTGCAGTTATGACCACTCCGGCTGCAGCTACTGTAAAATAAGAAATTACATCTATGTAAATTTGAATACTAATTATAAGCCAAATAATTACAAGTCTCTCTAAAAAGAAAAAAAAAGAACATAAAAATGAAACGCTCAGTAATCCTCAACTTCTTGTAAATAGTGAATAATTTATAAGTGCAGGAAATATTCACTGTCATGTTCATAGCTTTTGATGTCTGCTATGGTCAGCGTGTGTTCATGAAGGTACAAAAGTGATTCAACGATGAAGAATTTTCTATGAAACAATGTCCATCTTGCAAGAAAACAGAATTACCACTCAATCACTTACATGATAAGCATTATCGGCAACGTCATTATATTGACTTGTTATACAGCATTATTATATTGTAATGTAACATTCCATCAACAGCCATTTTACGTTCAATCCAAATTAACAAATTACAGGCGCAAATCAACTGAGTCATCCTAATCATCCTAGTTCCTTCACGGTGAGTAATATAGAAACGTGATTACTCCGGGTAACGCAAGAAGGACGCAGAGCGAGACGGAGCGAGTGTAATAACAAAAGAAAGAAAGAAAAGCCCGCGGGGTAGGGGGGTTGAGAGGATCCCGTACATGCCAAAGAGAAGAGACATGTTTGTGAAGAATCCAAGCCTATCTATATGCGCCGGACATTAAGCATCGCTTGCAAAAACAATGCTAAAGGTCGCTATCAAATGAAATTAAGCATCGCCCGCTCGCTCGCAGATAAACGTCACGCTGTTTACGATACTGACGATACAAATATAGATTATGTTCGACGCTGCCGAACAAAAAACATTCTAGAAAGAAGTGCATCGCAGATTCGCCGAGAAAGGGGGAGCGGAGATGATGCACGATCACTCTCGTAGAGGAAAAACCAATGAATAGGAATAAAAAAAAATAAAATAAAATAAAAAAATAAAAACGGGAACAAGACAGAATGGATTGGATGTCAAAACTCACCAGCCAGAATCGCGCTGAGCGCGATCAGGATCTCCTTCATGCTTTTGACGCCTCGTCACTTCGCCAGTCCGAAGACGATTTCACACCAAATTGTGCGCAGTTGGGTTGTGGTCGCGTGTTTGATCCTAAGACGATTGAATGAATCACGACCAACGACAGCACCTCCCGCGACTGACCGACGGATGACGGCTGCACAGCGAATCGGCGAATCTCTTCAACTTCGGGCGATTCGCTTTCCGTTCATGGAACGCAATTCACGGCTTCGGCTACGCTCGGTAATGCTCGCCGTTCCACGCTGTTCGTGCGCAGTTCGAAATCTGTCATCTGTCGACAATGTGCATGTGTGTAACGCGCGCGCACATACACAAAACAATATCGAGCCATTGCGACGACCAATCCCGCGTTTCTTTTTCCATGCGTATGCAGGGATGCCTTTGTCCAATTTTTTCGGATCGTTCCAGAAAGACAAATATTTTGCATACTTGTTTGAAACAATGCCGTTCAAGATTTATAGTTTTTTGGGCATTGATATGTGTCCGCGTCTATTGTTCACGTTTACTGTCTTCCTTTTAATTCCTACACCGAAAAAAAAGTTTTTCTCTTAGGGTCGGATGCTCTAACTTCTTGGTAAACTTATCTACCAGGTAAGCATGTGTCTATCTTCATTTCATTTCTTAAATAAATAAATGACAAATATATATTTATCTGATAGGTAAGTTTACCAAGAAGTTGGAACAATCGATCCTTAAAGACGTATGTGTCTCACATTTAAGTGTTACGAAACTTAAAATTTAAAATTTTTACAGATTGTTCTAGTATTATTTGAATATGTATAATTTGAACACAATTCCGTTATTAATTTAAAAGTTATTTAAAATTTATTTTGTTATTGTTTGTGAATTCGATGGAAGAGTAACATTGTAAATTAAATCAAATTTTTTGTATATAATATTAATAAAGTTTTAATAAATTTTCATGCAAAAGTTCATTAAAAATAAATTCTCTTATTTGTTTAAAGATCATTTATTTAAAACAATAGAAAAATAATTTTCGCTGCACAAATTATTAAAATTTTTGGTTTTACTTGTAGGTGATTTCAGAATCAAAATTTGTATTACATTTTCAAATTTTTGTTTTTGATATGAAAACCAAAAAATGAATTTAAGATATTTGCAATTTTCTAATTTCGATAATTTTTAGTTAGTAGAGCTAAGACATCCTTAAAAAATAATTTTACTTTCTTAGTTTTTCACTTTACAATTAGACATCTGGCAATTTACACACTTTAGTGACAAGAAAACAAAGCTCACTATTAGTCACAGTAATTGCATAGTTTTTCTTTCTGCTCGAAAGTATATATTTTTTTTTACTTATTTTATAAAATATTAAGTAAACGTGTATATATATATATATATATATATATATATATATATATACATAAAATCTCAACTAATAAATTGTAAAACAAAATCAATAATGTATAATTGTTTTTTAATTTGGGTGTAAAAATCATATCAAGTACTCGTTATTATGCAAAAAAAAATTATTAAGAAAAGGAAATAGATATTATATTAATACCCATTGATATATTAATGTTCAAGCTAATGTTTACAATAGTTACAACAGTTGTGATTAGAACATTTTTTATTCCGTAATGAGAAAGTTTATCTCGAATTTGTTATTTCTTAAGAGTTTATTACGAATAAACATTTTAGACTGGCAAATATTATTGTGTATTCGTAATATTGTAATCTACATTAATCCTTGTCAGAATATTCCGTTAATTTATTGTTATAATTTATATTAAAATTCAGGATAGAATTTTTTATTTCATGTGAAAAACACTAGCAAAGTTAATCAGAAATACAACGTTTTATAAAAAAATATATGTATATATTAAAGTAAACGGCAAATACAATACTATAATAATTTATAAAAACTAACGTAAGCTAAAGATCATCTAAATTTTAGAACAAAATGAAGTTAAATGTATTTAATATTTATTATGCATAATTTTGAAATTAATATATTAATATATTTGAGGCTACGTTTATATGTATACATCAAACTTGTTATAAGACGAGAATAATACTTGAAAATTCCACAAAACAAGTGTAATGAACTTTGCAATGTGAAACAGATGTTCAATTTTAATTACGATAAAACTTTACTTTAATAAATTGCGAATCCGAAAACTCTGATTTATCTTTTAGGTCTTACTTTATTCTAGTTTCGTTTTAACAAACTTCATTTTTCGCGTAATGATCTCCTCGTGCCTGATACCACGTGACGTTCTGCGTATAGAAAAATTCTGATCACTGTCGTTAAAAATAAAATTAAAAGTTATATGCGTTGTGAATTGCGAAATCTAGACTGAATGATATTTATGTGCGAAAGCTGAGCGAGTTGTATCACGGCCGATGACGGAATCGACAGTGAAACGATGGTGAAATTTTTTTTTTTACTTGTTTCGATTCGCATCGTCGCTATCCTGTCGAAAACGCATAAAATGACGTATGGTGTTTTGACGAAACGCACGCAATCGCGATACACAATCGAGTTTTTTCTACGAGTTTTAATCAGCGATAAACCAGCGACCGATAAAGAATCAGCTGCTCGAGAGATATGTGTACCTGTTACTCGATTGATCGTTTATACATGTGTGATAGTTCTTATCGCGAGATAAGAAAAGAGATGCATTTATCATCCCTTCCGTCCGTTCTCAATATTATTTTCGTGAAACCTTGAGCTTGTAGCGTTCACGATTTTGTATATGAGTTTTATTTTTTATTCAATTACGTATACTTATCGAAGACTTCTATAATTAAATTAACTTATTAAAAATAAAAACATTAACTTAAGTAGAATATAGAAAGCGTCGATAATTCTAGTAGCGATAACATAATAATATATGTATGCTGGCTGACACTTGCAGTGATAACACTGGCGTTGCAAAGGCAATAATAATCTTTTCTCTTTCTCATTAACAGTTGAATAATGAAATATAATATAGATGTAACGTGTATCCCAAATAATTTATAGATATTGTCCCACAGAAAACAGATGTGTGGCAAGGCCATAGCATCAACAAGTTTCCGTGGTGTAGTGGTTATCACATCCGCCTAACACGCGGAAGGTCCCCGGTTCGATCCCGGGCGGAAACATTTTTTTCGTCATTGTAAATTCGGTTTTCGCAAAATTACAAAAATACTTGAACCATTTTCAAAGAGTGCGTTCCATTGTCGATATAAAAAAATACGTGTCTATTATTTTTGCTTACTCAATATATATATCAAGTTTCATTAAATTGGCGAGTTACATAAAGATAAAGTTACTTGTGTCTTTAAAGATTAAACAATTAATTGGTTAACGATATGTAGTTGCCAACACTTTAGTTAAAAATAATAATAAAGAAAACAACGATTAAGAAAATGTCCAAAAACTGAACATAAAAATATATCTCACAAGTTTATAATCATTTGTACTAAATTATATAATTTCTATTAGCATTTACTTAATGAACTTAATTTCATTATAAATTATTGCTCAAATTTTCTTTATTGTTCTTTAGATGTGCCAATAACAAATGACTAATATGGACTAGAGTTTGTGTCATAAGTTATTATACAATTGTGTGAATATGTTTTCAGTTTTACTGCGAATCTGTATATTCTGCTAGCGTCTTTGTCATATATTAAGCTTCATATAAAAATGTAAGTAAATTATATTGCAACAGGAAAATAATATGTTCATATCTGTTCTGATAAAATTTATCATTTAATGATATGTATGTAATACATAACTGACCTGTTATAAAGCAAATTAGCCTTATTGATATAACTGGAACAAAAGATACAAATTGATCGATCTTTACTAATTCGTTACAATATATTTTTATAATTATTGTAAAATATGTATTTATGTAGCATCATTTGTTTTTTATTTTTATTTTTTTATGTTGCAGACAGATCTGTTTTGCCGATTAAACGTAACAATTTTTGCCGCGCAAGAATTCGTTTTATTATTTTCATAGATTTAGAAATCCTTCTCCAGAATAAAAGTATATGCATTACTGAATTGATGCGTACTGAAAAAAAGATTCTACATTATTGGCATCGGTAAAGTCGTACGTCATTTCAGCATCCCTTTAACAGATAATGCAGGCAGCATGCTAGCACCTTGACCAAGTGTGCCAACATAACAGTGCAGTTATGCTCAGCATGTTATATAGACACACTATGCCACTTTATATTGATAAAACATATAAAATGGTACAGCGACAATATAATAGTCATGCTAGCACGCTTAAATTATTGGTTATCGGGAAAAAAATAGTTAAAAGAATTTTTAATTTATGTACTCATCATACGTCGACAATGTAGTTTAATATTATCGATTAAGCACGGTTCTTCAGTTAAATAAACTATTTAATTTCGCTAGTGCTCCATAGATAGCAACTTGCTTATCGTAAACAAAAATATCCCATTTGAGTCAATTGGCAATTTGAGTTATATTTTCATACTTTTGCGATTTGTGTTACATTTTTCTTGATAACAAATATATCTTATTTTATATATGTAGCTAGAAGGTTCAAAAACTTTTAAAATATATTTCTTATATTTTCATTACTTTAAAAAATATTATATCGAGATTTATATTGCAACATTTTAGAGACAAAATTTTTCAGTGAAATCACAATTGTTAAATTCAATTAGATAGAATTTGAGGAGGCACAATCAAATTATTATTTTAAAAACGTTTCTATGTAAAATCATTTCTTTATAATTTTTGAGATAAAGGTAGAACTTATTATCACCAGTAATGTTTAATGGAAATAGACGTTTTTTGTCGACTGGCAAACTGTTTTGTTTATTAATAATTTACGACAACATTTTGACCTAAGATTTTTTATTAGGTACGAATAATTACATTAGTTTAGAATTTCTATCTATATATAGAAACATTAGTAATGTTCGATAAGTCCATGAGTACAGATTACTAATTTACACACTACAAAAAAGAACTTTTTTATACAAACAAGAATTTCAATATTTTATCAATGTATATTTATACCGTTTTCTGAGCGTATTATAAATTAAAACTAATTAAACATATACATTTTTTATAGAATAAATATCTTTTTCTCCATTTTATAATAGTTATGTAAAAAATTTATGCTTAAATAATACAAGAAAAAGATATAGATAGAGGTAAACAGAAAAAAATAGATATAGATAGATAGAGAGAGAGAAAGAGAGAGAAAAGGAGAAATAAAGTCTAATAAAATACATTTACATATGTAGTTATTTACATACATTCTATTACAAACTGTATACTTTTCATTTTTTTCTATAAAAATGAATAAATCAACAGATATTCAAATATGCATTTGCAAAATGAATTCCACGAGTATCCCGAAATCATAAGAGATACTCGTTTAGTTGTATACAAGTCTTCATTGCGATTTTCTGCCACCGTGAATGTTCGTAAACGACATCTGCCAGCGCAAGAACGATAAATCAAGGAATTTAACGTGGCCGCGTTATTAGCATTATTTTACAAAGCAACAGCGACACGTGGTTCGGCATGCACGTGTGTATCTGCAAACTCATCGCGCGCACGCCCGCGGCTCGCGTGCTCTCCCCCGCTGTCATTCGTTACGTAAATTTATTCGAGTCCTTCGCAATCGACGTCGTCGAGACGTCGCGATATTAGACCTTTGCCGGTATGAGTGAAAATACCTCGCCCATTTGTTCCGCGCCAATGGAAAAGAAAAACGTGGTCTCTTCGCACTGAGAGGCACGCTCATATTTTCCTAACATTATTCCGGAATTTGAGCTCCGATTCTCTTATGAACGGTTACAACGATTCCATATTCGCGACTAACGTCGTTGATATCTTTTCATCGAATATTCATTATTTTTTCGTCAGCTTACCACATAAATATATAAAGCGCAAAAAAAAAATAATTTTTAAGCGCAATTAAAAGTCGACAGGATCAATTGTAAATATTGAAAAATATGAATATTTTTTTCTATTTAGTAATACAAGTCGATACAAACATCGTACTACTTTTTTGATATTCAATAAGTAACAAACAACAATGCCCGAGTTATCAAAGCTGTAAAAGATAAAGTTTTTAATTTCTTAAGGTTTAAAAATTTGGTTCTTTACATTTTTCCATTGATTTATAGTAA
This sequence comes from Monomorium pharaonis, assembly GCF_013373865.1. NCBI lineage: Eukaryota > Metazoa > Arthropoda > Insecta > Hymenoptera > Formicidae > Monomorium > Monomorium pharaonis. Next base: position 2,491,390 of record NC_050471.1, on the reverse strand, counting down.
TAAAAACAATTAGAAGATTATTTTTCTTAAAGTACTTCCTATTACAACAGAACAAAAACTACCAATAAACTTATTGTTAATAATAAAAAAATTTCTTTTGGAATGCCAGAAAAATTGTCAAAGTACCAGATATCTAGACAATATTTGAAGAAATGTCCTCTTAAAAAAAAAAGAAAAACCTATTTTAAACAGCGAAGCGGAGCGATAAACGTAAAGTGATATAAAAGTGAAAAAAAATTGTTTCGCAATCAATTTGTAAAGACTATCTCAAACTTGTCAATAAAGTTTGTCTCGCCGCAACGCTGTCCACGTGTCGCTCTCGTCGCGGCTTACGAGACAAAAAACGTCCCGTGGGATCCGCTGTTCTCCCGTCGAAGAACAGCGGGAAACGCACGCGGGGATTCTCGTTCGGTTCGCGAGTGACGCGAGTATGCTGCACGCGCGCACGGGATGTTGGGGCCCACGCACGTGGGGGCCAACGGGGCCCACGCGCCTTTTCTTAATACGCGGCGCGTCAGCTGCGTAAAGAGCCGTAGGCTAGGCGTGTATATGGGATAGGTGAATACACCCCCGCGCGTTCTAGCCTTTGTCCGTGCTACGATAATTGTCCACGCGCCCGGCCGGCCATCGGCATGATATTGGTGTCGGATTCTGCCACACCTTCGGCCATTGCAAATCAATCGGCGGGCACCGAGCCCCACCCGGAGGCGATCGGTCGCCTGGTGTATGTGTCTGTGTGCCGATTCGTGTCCGTGTCTTACGCGTGTGGAATTGCATCGGGACGTACGCGCCGCGCCACACGCTCCGTTTCACACACGCACAGAGAGAGAGAGAGAGACAGAGAGAGAGAGAATCGCGCGTAATCTCCTCATCTCGGACAAACGACCCGCCTTTGTGCTAATACGCCTGTAATACGCCACGTACGCTTTCGCTTTAAGCAGGCGAGCGAGAAGATTCTGTAGAGACGTATTATTTTACATCGGCGATGACGGACGTAAATATCTCAAACGTGGTTGAGGTAATTCGCGCGCTACGCGCGGATGTAAACGTCAAGCGCGCGTGGTTTCCGGTACGGCAATCCCAGCGAGAACGCCTCCGCTCGTTCGTTCGTTTGCGAGCCACGACAACGACGACCCGAGACATCCTCGGGGCGATGCGCATATGCAATTAATTTTTGCCCGTCGAAGCGCGCATATTCGCCATTCGTACGCGCGCGCGTAACCGCCAGGATGCACACACTGGCGCATCCTTCTCTCTTGCCGGTCTCGTGGACGACCGTTTCACTTTTCCCGCGTCTCCCGCCTCTCTACCCTTCTGCCTCCCCTCCCCCCCCTCACTTTCCTATCGAGAGTGCGCTCGCGTTCACCGTAGAAACTCGAAATTGGAAAACGGTCGGCCCAGAACCAGCGAAATTAATTGAAGTCTGAGTGGCGAGCGATGAAGGGGGCTGAGGCTGCAGCAACCGCGCGCAGAAAGAGGAAAATGCGAGTGTAGGCTCAGCAGGGGGTAGAAAGGAGCAGGGAGGGGGCGTCGGGGGGAGGTGCAGAACGGAATATCGGGAGAGAAAGAACGATCGGTTGGACAGGAGGGCGGGTAGGCGAGGGGGAGGGGAGGGGGATGTCGCGCGTAGGAGGGTGGACCGATTGCAGAACTTGGCGCAACTTCGCGCAGACTGGACGCGATGCACGACCGACCAACCGGGCCTTCCTGATAGCCAATACGGGGTTTCTAGGCAAATTTCCTGTACATCCGCGAGCGAGCACACGTTCCCCCTCCCTCCTCCCCCCGGGTCGGCCGTACCACCAACCGTCCTCCGCCATTTATATTGCGGGGAATTTAGGTTTTCCCTCCGTTGTTTTACCGGCCGGCGCGACCATTTGCAGATTGGTGGCGGATAAGCAATAATCTATAACGGATGTGGACGGCGTAGCTTCAGTCCGCACGCGAGTCCAAGTCATGGGAGGATTGCCGATAATGCTACTGTTCCTCTCTCGCACGTCGCTCAATTCGGATCCTACAACATGAGCTAATTAATTCGGTTAAATTAATGGTATATGCCGGATTATCGCGGCGTTTGGATTGTTTGATTCTAACGTGATATAATCTTGTATAACATATATATATATATATATGTGTGTGTCATAATATATATACATACGTACATTAAAATAATGCAGACTTTTACTTTTTCTTTTAACGAAATTGCAGGGTTTTTCATAGCAACGTAAAAATTCGTTATGTTTACGAATTATGTATTATCGTTACCGAAATTTTATTCATCCTTATGAATATTTTTGGTTTCTGATACATAATGGAAAGATGCAAATCTTAAAATTGATCAGGTGAATTTGCACTTTCGCCCTTGCAAATATTCGCGTTCCCTATCGATCCCGGCGTCGACGAATTCTCGGGTAATAATTTTTCCGTGACGTCAAGACTGTGTTATGAGGAGGATTCGCTTGTATCAATTGTAATTCTCTGATACAGCCTCCGTGTAATGGGACGTCCCTCCGAAAGATAATCTCTGGAAATAGCAAACAAGTAGCAGCTGGACGCTCCGATCGCCGAACGGCAAATACCGATAACCAATTCGCGAAGGATACGACAAGAGGAAGTGGAGAATCGCACGGACAGGGTGAGTGGGTGGACGATGCGCAGATATGACGTCGCACACCTTCCATTCCGCGGAACTGCATTTCCTATAATCTGCGAGCAATCACTTGATAATTGGCTGGTCTGAACCCTACGTATATATACATACGCGCCAGTCCATCTGGACACGTCCTCAGATGGTCATTCGTAGAATGGAAATCCGGCAAACGAACGTCGAGTAATTATCACTCTTCTCTGTCTGTCTCTCTCTCTCTCTCTCTCTCTCCCTCTCTCCTCTCTTCCCCTCTCTTCTTGTACATGCGACGATCTCGTGAACGTATCCCGAAGAAAGTTGCTCGTAAAATCTTTCTTGTTTCCTATTTATGATCGTCAGCTTTTGAAGAGTTAGCGCGTCTGAAATATTCTAAAAAATTTCTTAGAAGTTGCACAGTAAACGGAATAGAAAACAGAGAGAACGGAGAATACTCTCTAAATCTCGTAAAGTAAAACGTCTAAGAGAGTGAAAATTGAGCTTGTGCAATTTTCACTCTACGAGATTTAGGAAGTAAAGAACGGTTTAATACGTCGAGTATAATAAGAAACGTTTCATACGTTTTCCATATTAAGCGTACCTTTTTCTTTGTTCCCCATTCTTTATTTCATTTATTTTTTGCGTGCAACCTCTAAGAAATTTTTTGGAATGATATATAATTCACAAAAAAAAAAAAAAAGATAAAACACCTCTTCCTGCGGATGAAGGTTCACTATTACAGAATTAATGTATACGCGTAAACGACTTCTTTGTTGAGTCTGCCTGCCTTCTCACTGCGATGACATTGGAATCGTACGCTTGTTGCGCCGCGGGCCGTTCGTAAATCAAAGGGGTAAATCAACGGCGCGGTGCGCGCTCGGGGATGTCGCGCGAGCGTTTCGCGAACGTCGCGGAGGCGATTTCCGGCGGGCGCGGCCGAATTTATGGCACTTTCTTCCGCTTTTGATGCCAACAGAAAGCGAATTGCGCGCTGTATCATCCGCGACGCAGCCCGCTGCTGCGCTTGCATTCAAACTGCACACGGACGTGTGTCCTCGCGAACGGTAATCTTGTACGTGGTACACGCGAACGCGCGTATTGGTAGATCGCTGCTACCGCGGGCAGAGTTTATTCCAGTAACACAGTTTCGGCTTCTCGCTCGCGAGTTTGTTTGGGTCCATCTCGCTTAAGAGTGGGCGGTTCCGTGAAGGATGCAGGAATGCCGCTCTGATATTGCTGGTGTTGCTAGAGGGGTGGAAGCCCATTGGCGTGGAACTCGCGATACTTTCGGGATTCGTTTTTTTTTTTAACTCTGCCACGTGCAATCTCGTGAAAACGTATTGGTGACGTCTTTCACAGAACAAGTTCATATACCACACCTTGGAAAAAAAAACATTGCGAATCAAGAGAGCCAATTTTTGAAGACTTAACTCCAAAAATTTATTTAGGTCAATAATTAAGGACATTTGATACGTAGCAAATCATAGTACAATGTAGCTAAAACTCGATTTTAATGAATATATGCTCTTTTCATATAATTAAAGTAAGATTATGCAAGATCTTATTTCTTTATTCATAGCTAAAGAGAAAATACAGAAATGTACTTTTAAATTTATATTGCTTTCTTCGAAGAATTTGTACATTTTCTAATTTATAGTGAATAATCACAAAATATAGAAATTTTTTAACTATTTCATTGATAAATTTAATTATTTAACGACGGTTTTAAATCATTGAGTACATAGTCAAAATTATTCAAATCTTTCCTTTATATTTAAACTATACTTTTGAATACAATTTTGAATCAAGATGGAAACATTTTCCATAAGGTTACTTGTAAATTCATTGCAAATTAAAATCTCTATAACTTTTGATTAGTTTAATAAATCAATTTACATTTTTTAATATAAAAATTTTCAAACATATGTAAGAAACATTTGTAATTTTTTTTGTTAAATTTCCAGTATTTCGAAAACAAATATCAAATGAACTTAATGGAGGAAAAATTTTATAAGGTAACGATTTCAATTATACGTCAAATTTGTAAAATTAAATGTTTTATAAATAAATATAAGTTAATGAACTTTTCAAAAAATGTTTTGTGCTTTTTAATATTTTTAAAATTATTGTAATATAAAATCATTTTTCAGTTATTATTAATATTTTAAAAAAGAGAGAATATTGCCTTTAATAATTTCTCTAACAATTTTTCTAAATACCTCTTTAATAATTCTTTAAAATTATGTGATACTTTTAGTAAATTACATTTAGTATACTAAACATACCACATTAAAAATGTATATTAAAACACATTAACGTACATTTAATTATGCCGACTCATAAATAATTTTTTCTTATAATATTCGCATTGACATTAACAACCTTTTTAAATGTTTGATCGTTAAATTTATACAAATTAATGAAAATCACATTAATCTTAAATAACCTTAAACGATATTGGAACTGTTACTTTAATTTTAATTTTAATTTTTAATCTTTTTCTCTCTCTTTTAAAATTCGTTCTATATTTATTTTGAAATACTATTTTTCTCTTTCAAGTTATGAGCCGCGTTATTCCGTGACAACTGTAAATAGTGAAATCGAAAACTTTCTTGATGTGAACGTGATGCGAGATATGAAAGAGAAACGGATACGCGTTCTTTTCCTCGCACGATTCCTCCTCGCTGGACTGTTTCGCAGCGATTAACATCGTCGAAAAATCGTATCAGGCTTATGGTTCGGAAAAACGCCACGGGGCGAAAGCCCTTGCGAGCACGCGCGCAAGTGAATCTCGAAGGGGCATCGCCGCTATTAAATTCCTCGGCAACTCGGCGGATTTGTATAACGGGCTGCAAAGCAATTACGCTTTTGTAGCTCTCTAAAGTTAACTCGGTGCGCGCGATCATCAGCAGAAGTGGAGGCGCGCCGCGCGCGACTATCCGCGCGCGTTTCCCCCGCGCGATGGACATTTCCCATTCAAAAGTTGCAACCGCGGTCGTAGCGATAAATAAATTCGTTTACGCAACGGGCGCTATTGACGAAAACTGTTTATCACGGGAGTTACGTGTCGGTTTGATACTGATAAAATACGCGAGGAAACTCGCGCGCCCCAGTTGGGAGACGCGCGAGCGGGAGATGCAATTAAACTCCCGCATTATTATCCCGAATTTTAACTTTGATAAATAGCCGCTTATGATTTTTCGCAATTACCCGCTCGCAGCGCGAGATATAATTTCGAAACGAATGAAATCTGACGCCGTGCAATTAAACACCCGTAATATTACTCCGGATATCGATATCCATAAATAGCGTATACTTTTTACTCTCCCTCCTCCTCCTCCTACCCTCCCCCCCCCTCGGCCCCTCGAGTCATCGCTCCACAAAGAGCGACATGTAACTTACGCAAATGACATTTTGGGAAATCCGTCACCTTACGTTCGTGCAGCACGGACGAAAACTTTTAGCCTATTTTTCAGAGTGCATACTCATCGCGAGCGGCGAAGCATTTATCTTTCAAGTAGCACAGAAGGCTAGAAATTACAGCCGGCTATCCACTCCTGGCGCCTCTTCGCTTTCCACCTTAATCTTGTTTAACTTTTTATAAGCGCACCTCCGGTGGTCCCCGTAACAGCCCGATACTTACGGCCGCTATTTAATTCCGCCGTTTCCTTGTCCAAATTCCGTTAGCGTGCATTTTTAATAGAGGCAAGCTATACCGAGCCGGAGATACAAATTATCAATTACACCACGTTCAATTATGTATGAGTTCTTCAGCGACCTTAAGACTTCTCCGATGGCGTGCTCGGCTACATCCCTTAAATTTCTCAAGAACCCGCACTCGGAAGTCTCGAGAATCATAGAGGTATCATAGAGGTGTGTATAGTAGAAAAAAAAAATAACGTCGCGACGCGAGAGTATGAAAGGATAAAATTGGTTCTTGCACAGTGGTACTCGTCCACCGTTAATTTAGCGCGCCGACCATAATTCACTCGCTACTTTCTACTCCGCCACGTAAGGCACAACAAAGAGCGAACTCCGAACAACAAAGTTTAACAACATGCAGCCGCGTGCGAGACGCATCCGCGCGTGCTGAAAAATTGGATCGTCGCTTTTTATCATTCTCCCCGAAATGTCCTTCTCCGTGCCTCGAGGAGGGTAGGGGGAAGGGGGAAAGAGGAACGTGGTGGTGGTGGTGGTGGCGGATCGTGTGAATCCGTGAGCGAGCTGACTCGTAAGCTCCTTCGACCGGAAAGGCCGATCGCGGTTGTAGGTTGCGTTTTCGTCGACGAACGGCGATCCTACACCGTTGCTGCCACCGAGGGGGTTGTTGGTTCGCCGAGGGGTAGGTTAAGGGTTGGAAGGCGGAAGTGCGGCAAGACGGTGCCGGCAGCGGTGGAAGGCAGCGGACGATGTGCGACGACGGTGTAGGGGCGCGGGTGGGCCGAACGGCCACGAAGGAAGGCAGAGGCAGGCTCGTCGAGGGGTTGAAACGCAGAGAGCGGCGAGGGGAGGAAAACCGTCGTGCACGGGGGGGAGGGAAGGCGAGGAGGGCGCGGTGGTGGTCGGGGGAGGCCGGATGGTGAGTGAGTGTACGGGGGGGATGGGAGGGCGAAAGGGCGAGGGTTGAAACCGACGGCTGAGACGCGAGGGGGATGAGAAGGCAAGCAAGACCACTACTACCGCCTCACCTCGCCTCTTTGCTACGCCACGCCTCGCCTCACAATGCACCGGATTAGCGATTGTATTGATCCGCCCTCGCGCTAGTCCCTACAGAACACCCCGCTTTCGTCCTCGTCCTCGTCCTCGTCCTCGTCGTCGTTGTCCTCGTCCTCGTCCTTGTCCTCGGCGTCCTGCCTGCGAGAAGGAGCCACATTTTGGACCGCGTGTAGCCGCCCATCCTGCTTGGCCACCCGCCGCTCGTTGCCGCCAGCCGCCCGCCTTGTCACGACACCACCGACGCCACGGAAACGCGCGAAAGAGGACACTAAGAAATTGCGCTTCCCTCTCTCGATCGATTATGCGAATCTATCGTCGCGCGTTACCACCATCAACTTTCATATTTTATTGAGATGTATTGGCTTACGTAACTCGACATCTCGTTGTCTATTCCTATCTGCATCTTTCTTATTTTTCTACACAGAAAAATATTTATTTCAAATATACAATTATTGTCTTGTAAGCAAGAATGTATATACTCTTTAAAGAATTTGATAATCTTGAAAAGACACAACTTGCTTACACGAAGAAATTTTGCATAGTTTCGAGAAAAATATATTTACCTTTGTTCAAAAATAATTTTCATGAATGAAGAGAAGAAAATATCGGGCAGGGACTATAACAATCTTCAACTAAGAATTAAATTTTTTAAAAATTACTATCAAAATAAATAAATATATATATATATATATATATATATATATATTGTGCTTTTTATTAAGGTAACTTTGTTTACAATATTAAAATAAAAATATAATATTTTGCTGAAATTTAAGATTATCAAACTTCAGAAGTTTCGCATTCTTGTTTATATATATGTAATAATGATTTTTAATTTTATACTAACTTTTCTATGTAATAGGCAAATTATTAAAAATTAGATTATTCAAAAGTTAATTTATTTAATCTTTATTTTCGTAAACACTTATTTATTTAAAAAAGTGTCTACTCAAGCGTAAGATGTAAGAATAATAAAGATTATGATCCATGTTCAGTCAATAATTTTTCTAAAGGGTTTTAAAATATTATACAATAATTCATCTTCAATCGATAACAGTAATCCGTACTTTTAATTCAACTTTATATATTTTTATTGCTTGATTCGCTAGCTCGGAAGCTATCATCGCCACGTTTCTCTCTCCATTGCCGTACACGAGAGCCACGTTCACCCTATTTTGGTTCGTTACCCAATGCCTGACGCAAGGAAAAGTGCAAAGCAAGATGCCATCGGGAGGCGTACTGCTGACGCGCGTACGACGCGTCAAGAACCCGAAATGATCGTGGGAGTTTCAGTCGTGCTATGCCGACTGAATTTGTCCGCGTTACTCCTCGAAAAACGAGAAAAAAAAAAGAACTTTCCTAGTTGTAGTCTCCGCCGAGCCATTCCACGCTCGTCGCGTTTTCTACGTGTCGTAACCGTCTTCTATTCCGCCGTCCTGGACCGCGTCCCGAGACCGGAGGAGGGTCGTAGATGCCGAGTAAAAGCGTATACAGAGCGAACGGTTGCTGACACTCGCACGGACCGCGCGGTTCGCCGAGTTTACGCGAATCCTTTTTTTTTCCTTGTTTCACGAAAATTACCTCCCGTAAACACCGAGCGCGTTTCCCTTTTCTCGTCTCTCTTTTCCTCCCTCTCTCGCGCGCCCTCCCAATTTTCAATCCTCGTCCTTCGCGCTGACGCTGACGCGACAGTCAGGGAAGAATCGATGCGTGCATGTAAACGCGTGTGAAAAATTCGAGAGAGAGACAAGTAGAATAAAAAAGGGAGAGAAAGAGAGAGAGAGAGAGAGAGAGAGAAAGCCCGTTGAGGACACGCTCCACCATGAAAATATATCGAAATCCCTGAAGATTTCGTTCCTCTCTCTCTTTCTGCCTCTCTTCCCGTGTCTCGATTTTAGCCGTGTACCATCCGAGAATATTGACTCTCGGCAAGCACCAGCTTTTGGTCCACGTCGCGTCCCTGATTCATCCACTTCTACCGCATCGGACTAACATCGCCACGGCGGAAACTCTGTGAAAAGCGAGGGACGCGGGCGGGCGAAACGGCTCTGCTGACACTCGCTCGTCGCGCCCAGAAATCCGAAATTCTCACAGAAATCCCTTTTTCATAGCACGTAGCGCCAGCGCGACCGTTCTCGAAAAGCCGTCGACGACGACGACGACGGCGACGAGACGCGGTTGGAAAATCGGGGTCGCACGTCAGAAGTCATCGCGCAGCAGCGTATACTTTAGGGCGTGTTAGCCATCTTGCAAGAATTCACGAGCGTTTGCAACAAAACGGCTCCCGCTAAACGAACAAACCGGACCAAAATCTAAATTGATCAATTTCGTAGCCTAGAACGGGTTCAAGGACGTATATTGTGCTCCCGTACAACTGGACGAATGATCGATAGTCGGTTGGAACGATGTTTATGATTACATATGATCTGCAAATTCACTCGTGATAAATCTTTGTGAAGAGAGATAATTAATACTTGCTGTATCACATGTATATTATGGAAATATGGAACAGAACAAGATACTTAATGTTAATAAACACAAATATTTTATTACAAATTAAAGCGAAATTTTAATAAAACAATCACTTACATATATAGTGATATTAACCATTTTAAAATATATTGCTTTAAAATCAGTGAAACACATCATATGCTCCGTTTCAATTAAGCGAGGCAAAATGAAGTAACTTTCTTTTTACGTCTTATTTTTATAAGTTTATAGACATATAACAAAATAAAATTGACATGAAACTTGAAGTACAGAATTAGAAGTAAATAAAATATATTATAACATGGTACATACAGAAATTATTTAAAAGTAACTCACCACTTTTATTTACGTGAAATGGAAGAAGTTTTCACCACTGTAAAAACGCAACAAATTATGACATAATACTAAAATAATATGGAAAGGCATGACGAATGGCTACTAAAGGATATATAATAATAAATGGTGTTATATTAAGCTTAGTAAAAATTCCGGCAGATTTCATTACTTTTCAGAAATAAAGACTCCATTCTACCACACATATTTTCCCGTATATAGAATATACATACATACACATACATACAGATTTGTGTTAAAAAGATAAAAGTCGCAAGATAATTTAAATCTAATAGACTTGTCAAGGATAAGCATCACGAAAGGAAATAATCAGCAGCAATTAAATCTTTGACTTACTTTTTATGAAAGATAAAGTTTCGCGAGATATATGGAACAAACAGAAGCTATGGAGAAACTCTTATTATTTTTCGGGCGTTACAATAGTGTGACGAATAGCTGTCGGACCTCGGGGACGCTGGTATACATCACCCAGTTACGAACTGGGTTGAAGTCAGATAGCGGAAGGTCGGGTGGCCATTTTGCTGCGGAGATACCATGGCAGAACGGTTGCCAATGGGGTTTCAGAGAGAGAACGACGGGGGCGTACGAAGGCGAAGGGGTCGCGAAGTAGCGCGTAGCCCGAGCGGCCTGAGCGTTAAGCGTTACCGTCCGACGCTAGGGGCTGTGCATCACACACGAAGAAGGGCTCCTTTGCGCCTTGGCAAGGCAATGCCCTTTCGCTCGTGGGTAGGAGCCTGCGGCGGAGGGTGTTACGTGCCTATAGGTCCTGGCAAGCCGGTGGGGAAGTCAAGGGGAAGTCGAACGGGGGTTGACGTGGCTCGACGTAGGGTCGGATACGGAGATGGAAGAGCAGCGGGGGTGTGGGGATTGGGGAGCTGATGGTCGGCGCACTTACCATCCTTCCTACGAACGCCATGTCTCCGTGTCTCGTTTAGTCAATGTCGAAAACCGACTTACCTAGCCCTCTTCCTTCCCCCCCTCTCTCTCTCTCTCTCTCTCTCTCTTTCGCTCACTCGCTTTATCGCTCTTTCTCGTTCCTCTCGTTCTTCCTTACTCACCCTCCCTCACGTCCTCGCAGCGCGAGGCGGAGGGTGCCGCTTCTGCCCCTTTTATCGGTCTCTCTGTTTGCTCTCTTTTCCGCGTCCGCAGCGGCGCCGCTACTTTGGACCCCGAAACTTTTTGGTCGTGTTCGTAGACTGCTGATAAGTTGGCCTCGTTTATCATCTTCCGGGTTGATATTAACGAGATGCTACTCCAGCCGCAGAATCCACCGGATTCGAATCACGAGAGAAGTGTTACAAACACTTTTTCGCGAGGGCTAGAATAATTTATGCGATCGGGCGTGTGTGCGCGACAAATCTCAATGTCCGTGAATAAATCTACACTTGTTGCGAACCGATGAACGCGAACGAGCCACTTCTCCACACTTCGCATTCGGAAATTCCTATAAAATCGCGGCGATTTATATATCGTTATCGATTTATCGAATGCGACGACACAGTTCGAGAGACAAATAACTGAAATAATCTGAGATTGAGAGATTCATCGCGCGTAAAACTTCCCGTGGTTCCCGTTGTAATAGAGGTAAAGCTCAAATATAACATTGCAAATGTAAATATATATGCAATTAATAAAAGAAAAAGTGTTTATATACGCACACACACACGCATATGCACACATACGTGGAGCGATATTGCCCGTAGCTTTACTTATGACATCCGGATTGAAACAATTGTTACCTTAACAACGTCTCTCTCGTCTCGCTGTCTCCGTCTCGGTGACAATAGCGGCACATTTATATGCGGAGACGGAGTGTGCATTCGTCGAGATGAAAAGCCCCGATATGCAAACGATCGTACGAAGATACGTACCGGGAAGTTTTTCACGACGCACCGGGCGGTTGAACGAGAGCGTCATTAAGATCGCACTTCCTTCCTCTCGCGTCAGGGAGTAGGAAAAGGACCGAGGACCATAATTTTCTTCGCCGTTGGTTGGTCCGTCCTCAGGTCCGCCCGCCCCGTCCGCGCGATAAAAGTAAAAAGTCACGCGGAAGTGAGGGAACAGTCGCGCATAAAAAGGACAGGCCAGACGTCTGCCGAACTTTTACTCTTAATGGAACGGGTCAGGTTCCTCTTATCAATTTATAGTTAGCCCCGTCTCGTGACCCATTAATGGCCCGAGGCGAGACAGCACTGTCCCCGGCCATTTCGTCCGCTTTACTGCCGTCTGGATGTAGTTTATGGTCGCAAAGCTAAACTCTGTATTAATTCCATGAAAACACACCTAAAATCCTGCCATAAACTCGACTGCGCCGGTGTGAGCTGAATTCTACTCGTTGTTGCATTCTCCTCGTTTGGCGCGCGTTGGGAGAAGGGAGTCTTGAGAGTGGCAAATGTTGATGATGTCGAATTACTTTTTTTTCTTATTTTGGATTGTCACTCATGGGAGAACAACCGAACGGGATTTAAGCAACATATTTGCATAATTAATTGCAAATACGCAACCTACATACCCGAATAAAAGGGCAATGTTTTTCATCTTCATATTCTTAGAAATAAAATTTGTGCAACTCGCACATTAAAGATCATTTCATATTATTTCGAACATTGCTTTAGAATTTTTAGGTATTTTTTTATAAACTTATTCTATGTGATACAGTTTTAAAGTAATCGATTAGAATAGATATATGTTTTCCGCAGAAATACCTTTCATTATTCGCTTTTTAATCATACTCTCTAAGTTACAATGTAAACAATCAGTGAAATTAGTGAAAATACACTGATTTTTAGTTTATACCACTAAAAATTATAAAATTCTAATTATACATATGATAAAAATTATAATTATACTTAAAACTTGTCAATCAGTAAAAAAATACACTAATCTTTCAGTGATTATGCACTAATTGTAAAGTAAAAATCACTAATTATCACAAGCTATAAGTAAACCACTGCAAATCAGTGACAATACACCGATTGCAATTTAGAAAGTAAAAATTTCTTTACAAATTAATTTTCAGACTAAAAGTTTAATTCACAAATAATATGACAATTTTTATCAGTCCTTTTATACAATTTTTTATTTATTTTATTAATTTATATGTTAAAGCAAAATCTCGTGCCGTAAATAAAATTATTTCCAGCTTTCGATCGAAATATGTCAAAATATATTAATTTTTAATCTTAAATAAAATTTTTCTTAATAATTTCCTCTTAATAAAGAAATCATCACAAATTTTTAAAGAAAAAGGAAATATACATACATCCAAAAAACGATTATCACATCGCCTCTAATGAAAAGCGTTATTATCGTATTCTCCAACGATCATACAATCAAACAAATTTTCCGGAATGTTAACCATCATCGTGATCACCGTTCGTTGCTATAAAACGGTGATTTGGCGGACGAGAAATGCTCTCACGAAGAACGGTAATTATTCAATGCGAGCGATCAGGGTTTTTTTCTCGTACCGTCGCGTCGTCGCGATCCGCAATAATACCTCGCGCGCGTGTCGCTGACGTCGCCGTAAAAGGCGCCTAATTACCGCCGAAAAGTTTGGAAACGAGCATTCTTAACGATTCCTGTCTCGGAGAGAGCTCTGGACGAAGAAGGCTGGCTTAGATAGGCAAAGCGATTCGTCCTCCGACCCCCGTACACCTTCGGCCGGCTTCCCCGCGTGGAAGGGGTCGCCGTTTAACTACTCGAACCTCGATAATTCTCGACGTGGACTCGAACAATTTCGCCGAAACGAATTCGTGATCCTGCGCGCAGGGGGTGGTGGAGCGGAGTCGAGCGCGAGGAATTGCAAGGGGGGGGGGGTGTTGGTCGGCGTGGTACCACCGACGGTGCCGATGGAATTACGTTCTTCCCCACACCTCTTACGAAAGATCGTATATACTCACATCTAAACGCGTATACGTGCACGCGCTTGTAGACGCGCGCGGACAAACACGGCGGTACACACGTACACGCTGTCATAGACGCTCATTCGTGTGTATCTGTGTACGTGTGTGTATGTGTGTAATACGTGCTCGTATCCCAGCGGTAGCAGTGGCGTGCGTGCGTGTCAGACAGACGATGAGAAAGAGCTGGTGCATTCGAGGTATCCGTGCGAGCTTGAAGGGACGAGGGTGAGTCGGCGGCGGGTCGAGGGTGGTCGAACGAGGGCGAGGATGGAACGAACGGTAGGACACGGGGAGAGAGAGGAGGAGGAGGAGAAGGAGGAGGATGAAGAGAGAAAGAGGAAACAGCGCAGAGGGATAGAGAGAGCGCAAACGAGACAGAGAGGACGGGAGAGGCAGGGGTGTAGGTTTACGACTTCGGTGTGTGCTAGTCTGGCCGAAGGGGGTGGAAGGTCGTATAAGCGGGAGGGCCACCCCACGGGAGGACGAAGGGTGGCCGTCGGGCGGATGGTGGGACTCCGGCAGTGCCGGAAAGGGGGTGGATAGCCTGGGGGCGGCTAGACTTCCGAAACAGTAAAACCACGCCGGTGTGTGCGTCCCCGTAACCACCACCGTCCCATTCCACCGACCCCGTCCTCTCATACCCTTACCGGAGGCCTCTGTCCTTCTCTGCCTTCGCCGCATCTCCCGCCGTCTCGCCGCTTCTCGCTCCTCCTCTCTCTCCCTCTCCCTCTCTCTCTCTCTCTCTCTCTTTCCCTCCGACGGGCCGCCATCCCTCGCCGTGCCTGCAGCAACCCTATAAACCCTGGTCGTCCGCTGGCGCTAGCTCGTTCACTCGAGCGATGTATCCAGACGTAAGCGAAGGCCGTAATTTCGCGAGTGTCTGCGTGAACCATTTCTACCTCTCTCGCTCTCATCCCTATCGTCTTTCTCCCTTGCTCGCCCTCTCCATCCCTATCGCTGTCTCCCTTCCTCTCGATGCTCTTCCTCCCGTCCTCTTCTTTCACACGTCTCCGTTCTTGTAAGGTTTCAAGAGTATGTACATGCAACGGGCATATCGGGGCGCGCACGTGTGCGACACGCGTACACGCGCGTCAGACCGTGCACATGCACACAGAGACGTGCGGAAACGCACGAGGGAAAATTTGGTCTGTCGGGACGTCGGACGGCTGCGTGTCCGAGAGATATCCCGAATGACGGTACCTGATCAATCGAAAGAATCGGAATCCTGCGCGCGCGCGCGCGATTGTACTTTCGTTCGCGTTAGAGATGGGCAACCATCGACGCACAATCGATTGTTATCGATAATTTTAATTGTCGGAAATTATCAATGACATTTTTACAACTATCGATAGCTTTCGATAATTCGTTTTATTTCTTATTGCACTATAAATACGAATTTTAATACAAGTTTTTTTTTTACAACCGTTCACTGAACTTAAGTAGAACTCAAAGTGTGATTGGTTCTACATTTGGATCCAACCGTCTTATCACTATTCAAATCAACGGAATGAAGGAAGACTGGAAAAGATACTGTAATGTCAAACCTGTGTACGGAAAATGAGGTAAGGATAGATGGAATTTGAGAGAAGCCTATCCCGCTCTTTCTGCTATTGCGTAATCCGCAAAATGTTATGATACAAGCGAAGTAAAAAGTTAGTCAAAGTTTTAGTTAGTTTGTATTATTGTGTAATAATACAAAATGTTACCGTGAGTATTTTTAAGTGTTACTGTGTATATGACAAAAACAAGTTGCTCCCAAAATCGTTCCTCTTTGTCGTATCGCTTTATTAGGCAGGCCAGTAGAAGACCTCTTTCAGTCTTTTTTCGTTTCAATAATTTAGACGCTCATCAGTGAACTACCTATCGCAGTGATATTTTCATTAAAATTTTTCATAAAATATATAACATCATAATTTTTATTTTAATAATTTACACCTTTGAAAACTTTCTTTTTAATTTTACTAATTTCCTTAAGCTTAGAAATTTATATTCAAACTTTTGTATTTCTAATTTTGTAATTACACGTATAATTAACTTGAACAACTTTTCAAACATGTCATATAACATAAAACATGTTTTATAAATACTTCTCATAATTATCAAAAAATAATGGATAATTATCGACAGTTAGACTATCAAACTATCGGTAATTATCAATAGTTCTCCACCTCGAGTTGGTGCAACACGTATAATATAACCATCTAGCGGGTCGATTCGCGCGAGATGCCTATAAAATCTTAGGAGAGATTCTCTCTTCCGGTATTTATGTATTATTTCCGAGGCGCGAGAGCAACGACGAGGTGAAGGAGAGGGGAGGGAAGGGGGAAGAAGAAGAATGCCCGGAGAGTCAAGGAGATAGAGTCTGAGTGCCTCTCCCGAGACGATCTTGGCTGGAAACTCTTTCCAGTGGCTCTCTACGCTCGCCGCTCGGTGGGATCAGCGAGGATTAAACTACGCGCCGTTTAATCATTCAGATAAATATTCATTGGGCGGAACTTCGTCGGGCGGACCCGCGCGGCGGCCGATTATCGTCCCGTCGGCAGCGGCGCGGCGGCGCGATTCTATTTCGCCTGCCGATTCATGCGCCCGCGCCATCGTCAGCCGTTATATCTCGCCCGATATGTATATGCGTTTTATATATCGGACTTATGACGCGCGACGAGGCCTTTACCCGAAGCGAGGACCTCTCGATCTCTTTTTTTTTCGCGGCGGCTTTGCTCTTTTGCGATTTTTATGGCATCGTTCATAGGCGGGCGGCAGGGCGGGTCCGGTAGACCCGCGATATTTCGCATATCAATAGCGGACGGCGGGGCCGCGCCCGATTTGAATTTCAAAACCTTAAATAGGAGGCCGTGGCTATAAGATAGTACAGGCGATATAACAGTTTTAATAAAGCCCGGGGTCGCCCCCGTAACGCCGGTCGCGTCACGTCGGGCGCAACGGGAGCCTTCTCCAGTTTGCGCGGAGGTAACGAGGCTAACGTGGCGCTTGACAATCAAAAATTGCCCCTCGTCGCGTCTCTCACCACCGCCAGCAGCGTCGATCGCTCGCGGTTTATGTCTCTCGAACGGAGCTATATTACCCTCCCTCAGTTATGCATATCGCACGATTCGATTCTTTGAAAAATCCTATAAATCACGGCGTTATAAATGCACGCAAGGTGAACTAATAAGTCGATCGTCCAATTTGGAGAATTTTTTTTTCGTCGGTTTTATACCAATTTTTCTCTCTTCTTTTTTTTAAACGCAAAATATCGTGGCAACTCAAGAGTTTAGCACGTCGTGCGCAACTAAGGTTAAACCAAAGGACGCGAAAATCATTTTTTAATTAATATTCGCGATAGTTTTATTGCCCTGCCTTATCTCATCTATTACTTAGCATGAATAATGCTATCGTAATTAGCGTGACCTCTTTCAAGCATTCCTGCATCCTCACTCTCTTTCATTCATCAAATCGATCCGCGACGTGACGTTAAGCAAGGGCGCTTTATCGCCGATCTGACAATTTCAACGAGTTAATCATCCGTGAATGGAAATTAATATCTTTTTGATCAATAAGAAGGACCAAGTTATTCCACTTTATTGTGAAAGTAAATGCAAGGCATTTTTTTCGAAATATTAGAAATTTCAACTGATTGTGAAATGTGTACGCAAAAAGAGAACGAGTCTGTTGAAGTGTTTATAAGTTTAGCTAGGTACAGATTAAAAAATAGTTATGTAAGCCGTTGCAATCGGTAACAAAAAATTTGGACATTCTAGCACTTAGCTTGAACATCCTACATAGCTATTTTGATTTAAAATTATTTTCAGATCTGCGCAATTAAACGCTCTTGAATCGTTGAGTTAGTGCAGATTCTTCGTCCTCGTTGGCAAGGGTGGCTGCGGCAGCGGCGAGTTGTACATCGTAAAACCGACCTATCCCAACTCAATAATTCCTGCCTCCCTGGCTGTACCCTGCATTTTCGTGGCGTCCCGAGGGAGCGGCAGGTGGACCGGATCGAAAACTCGGGAGGAGGGGGGAGGGGAGGGAACGGCTCCAATCGTTCTACGCGTTGGCCGTCCTCGATGAAAGTTTTTAATCTGCTTTTCATTACGCCCCGTGAAAGACGTATCGTCTCTTCCTCGCCCTCCGTCACTCCTCTCGCTCCTCGCGCCTTCGCGTCGTCGGCTTGGCGTTATCGTACGCGCGCATGTGCGTGTACGTGTGCGTCTGTGTGTTTGGGGTCGGTGGCGAATCGTCGTGTGTATGTACACACGCGCGCGCATACACGTGCATGCACACGGCAGAATGCACGTCTTCGCGCTTGTTGGGGTTTACGGTCCGTATCTTTATGCGCGTGTACGTGTTCGAGAGTACGTGGTGCGGCATTAACGGCGCGGAGGGAAGCCGAAGGGGACGACGACGACGACGACGACGACGGCGGCGGCGGCGGCGGCAGCAGCGATGGTGGGTGCCACGGCAGTAAATCTACGTCTGTGTAGGTGAGGAGAAATGGCTATGGATGGGTGTCGGTGAGATACGGCTTTGCGAGGGAACGCGGGAACGTGCGAGAGGGTGAGTGCGTCTAGACCGGGGTGAGACTGCGTCACAACCCTGGCCCCGTATCGCGAGGGGGTTCTGTTTAACGACAGACTATCGAGGGATGGGGATTCACCTGCCAGCGCTGCCCCCTGCGTTCTCTTTCTTTTTCGTTTCTCTCTCTCTCTCTCTCTCTCTCTTTCTCTCTCTCACCACATCTTTCCCTTCCGCCGTTTGCGTCCTTTATAACAGTCGACGATGGTGTTAATTGCCCTGTTGCCATCGACATTCCGTTCCTTTTAAAGTTACGGGCCAAAGGGTGAGCGACTACCGCCTCAACCTATCCTCGCGCGATGCGTCGAGATTGGTCGAAATCATATGTATCTCGTTAAACATTGATTAGTATGAAATGCGAGAAATGCGTTTTACATTTCGACGCAAAGCTTCCAACCGTTGATTTAACGAACGATTTTATGAATGACATTTATTTTCATGCGTTTGCATGCCGTTATTGCAATCAATTGTCGAAACGACACAATACCTGTTTATTATAATTATATTATATTATTATTATTTAATATTTAATATATTATTCGGCATGCGCTGCAGTCACTTTTGTGTTTCCCGTGCTCGTGTTTCTTTCCAGATTTCATCACAACGTGTCATTATTTATTCTAATATTTCTCTCGCAAACATTTCTTTTCCATCTCCGCATTGATGTATTTACGTTTACACATACGTCGTATTAGAAAACTCAACTTTTTCGGAGCGTCGCGGATTTTAAACAATCATTTATTGGGGTCTGGAATGAAACGAGGATAAATAGTAATAGTTTAACAGATCTGTGTGCTGCGCTCAGATAAATGATATCGCGGCCACGAATGAGATTTTACGACGCCACGGTGTTCTCGAAATTGACGTTGCTCTACGAGTGCTCCTTATAAACTTACTTTACTTCCGTCGTCGTTTTAAATAATTACGCTCTTAATGGGGAAGCTGCGTCTAGACTAGGGAGAGACTGCGTCATAAACCTGGTCCCGTATCGCTCGCGGAGGCTCTGCTTAACACACTATCGAGGGGTGGCAGACTCATCCGCCGTCCCCGACCACCCTTCTGCCCTCTCATTCTCGCCGCCCCTCGCTCTTTGTCCTACTCTTTACGACTACCGGCGCGCGGCGTTAACTGCCTTCTTCCCGCCAATATTACGTTCCCTTTAAAGCCGTTTCGGGGTATGGTGGTCAAGTGCTCACGGATATCGCGTTTCAAGGTTTACCGTGCACCTGTATGTATCTCTATATCGCGTCTTTAAAGCCGTCTAGGGACGACGACGCAGCGCGCTTAACGGTATTAACTACATCAACGTCGACTATCACAACCTTGTTCAATTACCGATCATTCTGAATACGCTAAATTTATCGCTATGACTTGTGTTCTCGTGTCGCGGGCTCTTTTCGCCGAGTTCGCAATTCAGAAACAAATATTTTATATCTTAATCACAAGTTAAATATTAGACCGATATGTGTGAAATAATACAATCATAAGAAGAAAATGCGATTTTCGATCAAGGCGGATTTTGATGCTTAATAATATTTCCCTTCATCCTGACTGAGGTAAAATAAATCTTTCAGTTTTTAAAAAAACGCTTAAAGCATAATTAGTAAAGATTGATCAATATTTATATAATTTGAAATTTTATTTTTTATTTCGGTTTATATGATTGCGTTTCAAGCCCGATAACACGTAACGACGCGCAATTAATAAGAAACGGAAAATGCATTTAATATTTGACACAGAAATGTTATTAAGCATCAAGATCTGTTTCGAACAAAAATAGCATTTTCTTTCTTCATGGTTTTATAACACATAATCAGAATTGCCATAAATTTAAAGATTACGTCTATATGAATTATGTACGTGTTTTATATAAATTATTTATTGTTTACATTATGTTTACCTAAATAATGAATAACACAATATAGAAAAAAAATGATTAAGTTCTATTGTCATAATATATTTGACTTTAATATTACTAAAATAAAAATATGTAATAATTAAAACTTAAAAAATATATTATAATTAGCAATATAATTTTTACTAACATATTTTTGATAAAATATGAATTTTCTATGGATTATTCTTTACAAAAATGACACGTAAAACATAATTTACATATATAGTTCATATATGTAGATTACTTGTACTTTATGCGTAAATATCCAATCCTGATTTCAAATATTAAATTAATAATCAATTTAACAATAATGTGTGCGTGTGTGACAATAATTTTTATGTCAATGAGGTCAATAAGAATTTTCTCTTCCAAATATAAAATCACTAGAGAAATATTAAGCACTAAAGGTCCAACTGAATAAAAGTTTTTCGCACAAAATAAGTAGTATAAGTACACAGTATGGGACGACTAGATCATTTTAAATATTTCAGTAAAGCAATCTGGTGACTAGGGATTGATTTAGCGGTTTCACATTATGCTTATGCTGTACTATGTATTTTTTACCTTTAGGTCCGAAAGCTTATCTTAATTTTTAAATTTTAATTGAATTTCGAAATACATATTTCGAATATACATTTTAATTTCGAAAAATCGCAAACTTTTCAAACGATTTATCATATTTGCGATAACTCTTAATCTTACATGACAGTAGATACTTTTGCATGGATTACTTTTCGCACTTTATGTACGATTTCCCAACGTTCGTTTGATGAAAAGCATCGCGTAATCTCGTTAGATGTCTCACTAATTAGATATATCACTTAACGCGAGATGCGTTCGGACTTTTAGACCGATGATAAACCGCGTCACACAATCCCGACCTGTACCGGAAAGAGGACTCTAATTAACGATAGATTATCCAAGAGATCCACTTGGCAATCTCGTTCCTCTCCCCCCGTTTCTTCTCCCACCCCTCTACACACGTCAACTTCCGTCTCGCCCTTTACCGCAACCAGCGGAGTGTTAACTGCCTTGTTTCCGGTGATATTCCGTACCCTTTAAAGTTATACCGAGGGTGCCACCAGGCGGAGGGAGGATAGAGGACAAGCCGGCAGACCGTAACTCTGAAACGGCACACTTCAGAAGTTACATGAACGATATATGGACGTGCGATATCGTCACATAGTTGCGGTGTAAAACATGGTCTATATTTTTTCCCATCCTCGATTCGGCAACGTCTAAATATGCCAATCGGCATCGATATCCTAACGCCTCGCGCAACCCCCTCGTGCAAACGCGCGCATTTTCTTTACAACGTACATGATACGATAATGGACATGAAATTTACATTCCAGCGATTGCTCTGAACACAAACACGTTTTATTTTTTTACGCTCTGCAAAAGCGTTAATAGTTTATGGCCATGTTCTGTAACCTTTCCGCTTGGTACGCACGTGTACTATTCGAATGATGCAGAATTCATGATAGAGATGCGTTTCTCATTGCCATGTCACTACATGGCTTGTATTTTAACATGATAGCCGCTCAGTAAAAAAAAAGTGGGAATACAGCAGAATCCGCAATTTAATCCTTGGTACATTGTCAATACAATCTTTTTGACAATTTAATTTAACAGCTATCCCCCCGTTGGCGCATTTTGCCGGGGGTACATCGTCGCGGCGGTGGCGACTTAACGCGAGCGTCATCGGCGCGTCGCGCGCTTACGCTCGCCCTTGCTCGCGCCGGTGTGTGAGAGCGTGCGAACGGAAGGCAAGACGGTGCAGTGTGGTAGTGGGGCAACACGGCGGGTGACGGGGGTGGTAGTGGTGATGGTAGTGGTGGTGGTGGTGGTGGTGGTGGTGGTGATGGTGGTGGTGGTGGTGGCGGCGGCGTTGTTAGAGAGCGGCGTGGGGCAGGTCCGGAGCGTCGGTCGATACCGCCGTCTGTGCGCGCCTCCTTCCACGGACTTCCACTTCCCTTCCGTTACGCCACCTAGGTCCGGGTCCGGCTAGCGTCATCAGAGCCTCCCCAGCCTCCCGACGATTCCGTATCTTAAACGCGAAACGTAAGATGCCTGGGCGCCCGTCAGACGCGCGATGCTTTTCTCTCTCGCTTCCCCTCTCCCTCGCCCCATCCCCTCTCGTCTTACTGCTGCCTCTCTCTCCCTTTCTCTCTTTCTCTCTCTCTCTCTTCCTCTTGTCTTCTCTTTGGTTGAAGAAACCCTGGACGCTTCTTTCATCGACATCTCCCGTCGCGCGTGTATACCCTCCTCTCGCGAAATACGTGAGGATTTTTGCGCGAGTCGCGCGCCGTAAATACCACTCATCTGCAATTCCGATCGGCGCGCGATCGATCGCTATTGATTTCTTCGTCGGGTTACGACGTGCCCGGCTATTTTCGTGCCTCCGCATCCTATCCTCTTCCGTGCCTCGTTCACGTTGACCGAACGGCCGGGGCGGTCTTCGAAAACGGGCGAGGGCAACGTCGATCGGAAGTTGTTTCTTAGGTATTTAGCATTGATCGTTCCGTGAACGGATACCGGGATGGTAATTCGATCTTTTCGCCAAATATCCGATATCTATATACACATATGCACGCGGCATGTATGTCGTCGCTCATATATCCGTTCGTCCTGTGCGGGTATCATTTACAGAATTTCTCTCGGGCAAACTCTCGAGTTTCATCGATTTACGTTGGTCCTTTATCGCGCGTGATGCGCGCAGTTGGCTCCGATTCTCATCATCGATATGCCCTGATTCCTTTGATCTAAATGTCCCAGGACCTCCTTAACACTAGGCGGTCACGTAAAAATATATATGTAATACATACATACACGTATAATCTTCTACCTTCCTACGAGTTTATCCTTCGCCACGAGAGACGGAGTCGTTACAAAGTCCTACTTGAATTTTAATCCTCATCGTCATCATCGTAAATATTTTCGTATTTTTCAGTCTCCCTCTCTTACGTGTCCCGAGTCCTCGACTGTATACCGCGAAGTGCGCCCGTAAAAACTTAATAAATGCATCTCTCGCCTCTCGTGTTTTACACTTTCAATACCCGCTTCATCTTCCAACGTCAAAATTCAATCACGATATCGCACGCAAGCCTCTCTTTGTACCACGACACAGCGCAACCAACCAACCAACCAACGCCGTAGGAGAGGAGATTCTGTGCTCTTCAAGAGTGGAGAGAGAGAGAGAGAGAGAGAGAGAGCGTCTTCTTTCACGTAGCGCTCCAACCTTCGCACCATCGATATGACCTCATCTCCTCTCGCGGGAAGCGGATGCGTGAGAGACGATTTATCAGGCCGACGCGTCGGGGCCTCGTCCTTTTTGCGTTTCTTGCTCTCCTCCGAGCGGCGGCCGACAGGCAGGCGGGCAGAATCCATCGTGGCATGAGAAAACGCACGCGGGATACACGTGTCGAAAGGGCCGCGAACGCACCTGAGCGGATCGGCCGATCGCGCGAGAAGCGCGACCAATCGATTCCGTCGTGGACTCCTCTCGTCGCCCGCCCGTGAACGGCCGCGGTCTATTCTTTGTCCGTCGTCCTTGAGGTGTATTGACCGATCTAGGTGTCTCGCGGTGTCGAGTCGCGCAATCTCGATTGTCGCGCCTCCGTCCATTGTAGACCGTATAAGGACTGGCAGGCCCCTGTCAGTTCGTCCGGCGGTATCTTCGTTTGCATCCGATCGAGCATCCGATTCGCACGGAGCTCCTCCGTTCGCGTACGCGAGTTAACGTTTTCAGAACGTTTGTCGAGAGAGGGAGAGATGATAAGCGCGAGCATAAATCGCGAATCATTGGGATCTATTCGGATATATCCTAACGTAGACTTGGAAAGATCGTGCGATCGGGTGAGCCGGGTAAATCTCGCCTCGCCGTTCTCACGCCGATCATCGTGCGGCGGCGTGCGTCGAACTTGGAGTCTATAATTGTTCGCGACGGGGTAAGGCGGTAAATCCGCTTCCCACTTCGCGGAGCGTGAGGCTGCTGCGTGCATAACGCGTAGTTACGCGAGTCGGCTGGCTGGCTGGCTGGCTGGCTGGCTGCATGGCTAGCTGGCTGGTTGGCTGGCTATCTGTCTGGCTGGCTGGCTGATGAACACGCGTGTAAACCGTACACCGTGGCCGATGCATGCACGCGGATATATCGAGACGAAGCTGGGATGGAAACGGGAGGAGAGGGAAGCGGGGAGAGAGCGAGAGCAGGGACGGGAAACAACGCGGGACCCGGGATGGCGTTCGCGGGGGGTTGTGGATCGTGGCGCATGAGTAGATTACGCAATTATCTTATGAACGCGCGCGGCGCGGACGAGTGGCCGCGCTGCCTCACGCGAAGGAAGGATGGCTCCTGGGCCCCTGGAACAGCGCGGGCATCTCCAGCGGGCGGACACACGTACGAGAGTACGTGCGCTCGCGTTCGCATCTCGCATTACGAAAAGAAGGTCCCCCCCCCTCCTCCTCCGGCCCGACAAATTGGCGGCATTACGCAATTACCCCTTCGCGTCCATGCCTGCGCGACTATCTAACCCCGCGTAACCCCGGCGGTATTATAAATAGGTGTTCCTTCCTTCCTTGGCGTATCGTACGCACGGCTCCGCACCGCGAGAGCTACCTGTCCGTATATACGCCTCATCCCGATGTTATTCAATCTAACGCTCTCGCCTACCTAGCTTCACACGTCCGTACGATCACGCGTGGCTTTTAATTCGGGCTCTCGACGAGATGGCCGAGAGCCGCACGATCCGCGAGCCGCCCGGCATCCTCCCTAAACTTTCCCCGCCTCGAATATCGATTTAATGACAGTTAAAAGCAAACGAGCGTCCGCCAATACGATTACCCGTCCCGGCGGTTTTATCCTTTGTGCATTCCCCGTCATTTTGATCGTCGCATTTGCGCGATTTCCCCTTCCTTACGCGATTGCAGATCGCACGAATTCTCGATAATGCCAATTCGCGTAGCGCGCGGTAACTGAAATTTCACCTGAAAAGACGTAAGTCCCGCGATCGTGTGCGAATTCCCGTATTAAATAATCGTCGATATTTAATTATTTTCGTTGGCTGAGTGACCGCGGATCGATGAATCCCGCGTTTCCGTTAAAAACGGCCCGTTGGACAATTACTAATTAAAAATCGGACGGCAACTTTGTTTCTCCGGTTTCGCGAGATTCTCTCGCTGACAATCGGGGCCAAGAGCTAAGTATATCTTTTCACGTTGATCGCCACCTCTGCTGTTCGCTGTTATCTGAAATTGAATAAACGCCATCGCGCCGCTGTCGCGGTTAAATAATCATTATCGAATTACCATACCATTGTTAGAATCACACCGAGCTCCGCGTGCATACATCAACGATATCGATTAATGAATTTTATTAGCGATCACCACAGAGATCTCGGCCCCCGAGGTAAAAGGAAAAACTTAAACCGAGAACGTAGCGCGGAATAATTCCACAAAATTTTTCGCGTCACTTTAAGCGACGCGATACCCAATAGCATGCGGATAACCGACGTAATCAGGACAATTGAATAGAGAGCGAGATAGTTACTCTTCTGATGCGCGTTTAATTAATCCGGCCGTGATTATTTCGACAGGCGGATGATATCAAACGACGCTCTCGGCGCCGCGCCGCGCCGTACGGTTTTACCGTGTGCATCCCGAGCGTGTCGGGCGATTGATTCACCTGGCACGAGTTATTCACCCCTTGCCCACGTTTACGCGCTCACACACGCACGCGTGCACGACGGCACGCACACGCAAACAGCACGCGGCCACGACGCGATTGCAAAGGTGGCGTGCGTCGTCGTTCGAGCCGCTCTTCTCCTCTCGCCCCGCGCGCCGTTCTCCGCCTCGCATTCTAATAGAATTGTCTCCATTATTAATGAGACTGCGCTCGGTTTCAGTGGAGAGCCTCGCTTCCGAGTTACGGGCTTCCGCGTAAGTGTGCGTCCGTGCGTGTACCGGACACGCGGCTGCGTCCGGGACGCTCCTTATTTATTCACGCACGCGGTAGAGTATAACTGCCACCGCGATAGCGGCGCGCACAGGGAAGTTTCCTCGCGTCGAGAAAACACGTACGCGTATCTGTAGTAAGCCACTTTGCGAGTACGCGCGGATCGCACGTAGGAGGGTTAAAAAAAAATTGGCGAATCGAATATTAATTTCCAAAATGTTACAGCGGCGATTTCGTTAAACTCGTCTAGAGAGAGCAAAACCTTCGTCGTTTTGGAGAGAGGAAAAAATTGAGAATCAATAGAACATTTCGAAATACACTTATTTTTTTAAAGATTAACGTTTCGCTAACTACGCTACATGACGTGGTTATTTTTCATTTTTCCAGTCGCGCAACAGCTAGGTTTTATTTTTAAACGGCAATTTTTTAGTGCATTATATTCTGACATATTTCTATTAGCCCCAACATGCTTTTACCGAAATAAAATAGAGTAACGCTCTTTCTATGCATCTACATATTTTCGTCAGAGCGAGCGAGAGAGAGAGAGAGAAAGAGAGATGGCACGTTGGAAATCGATATTAACATAAAACAATATTTTCCTATAATCCCAGACATTAGTCTTTTTTTAACGAAACTGTACCACGTGCTATACTGACAGATATCCCACTGTCAATCCTCTCTTCCCTCCTCCGTAACCCTGAGCCGGGCAATTTCGCAACCCCCGCGTGCATTGCATCGACGATGCGGAACGTCGTATCGCACGTAAGCGCGCCGTTAACTCAGAAATCGATGCACCTGCCGAAAGTCCGGCGGGCCGTAAATCGCGATATATCGGCGCAATATATAGAGCTCCCCTCGTTTTCTGCGATCGCGCCACGTGTCGGAGCAAAGATAGGATTAGCACGAATATACGAATGCAGGCGCGAGAAGGCGGTTAAAAATGGAATAAAAGTAGCTGTGCCGCCTCATCGATACTTCAAGCTGGTTTCTTCGATGTATAACGCTCAGCGCTCTCACCCATGAACGTTGTGAAACACAAAAAAAAACATACATGCGAAACTCTTATTTGGACGATCGAAATAGATCTTGCAAATTGAAAATAGAAGAGAACTATCTAACGCGTTCAACTTTTATTTTATTATAAAATTTTATAATTGTTTTATTTAAGAGAATATAATATGTAATTATTTATTTTTTTTATATTTCTAAGTCTTAATTTTTTAATTTTTATAAATAAAAAAAAAAGATAGCGGAATAAAAAAACAATAATTTTTTAATCTTGTTCGTAAACACACAAAAAGATAAATAAAATAAAAAATAAAATAAACTTGTTTTAATTATTTGTAAGATGAGAAAGAAATAAAAAGTCAATTAGATAAAATTAATCGAACAAATAAGTTACAAGAAAGATGTAATTATATCATATTATCAAAAATTAAAAATTCCATTTTGTCGTAAATAAGAACTGTAGATATCTTATCAAATGTAGGATTAAGAAAAACTCTGATAGCACTGGATTCTTTCGAAGGTAACAAAGAATCGGACGAAGATGAAGGGACGAGAAGAAAATATAGATTACTTCAGTAGAGACCATAATTGTCTTTAATATCACGGACTCTGTCGGACATAATCAAAGATCGACCGACATACTCTTTCCTTCCCGTCCTTGTTCTTTCGCCATCTTGATTACAGATCCGCAAAGATTGATATATACTATATCACTATTATACGTGACGCTATTATAAGTTAAGCTTTCGAAAAACAGGATTTATTAAGTTAAAAGAAATGATTCGGGTTAGAATACATAGAAGAACACAGCTTCATAAAATTCATTCGGCGACCAATGTATTACATGTATGCTTGCTTGTCCAGTAAAAGATTTAAAATTGTCTCTCATATATTTATATATTATATGTCAAAACTACTTTCCAGGATAAAAACGCGATCATACACAAGTATCTATCTCAATATGCACACAGTTTGCTCAATAAAAAATTCATTGAATAAGGTTTTCAATCAGAAAATAAATGTCAAATTCAAAATAAATGTCATTAAATGTGTGAGAAAATAAAATTGTTGAGAAAATAAAAATTATCGTGGACATGTTGCATCTATCCTTAAGATGTATATTCATAGTCTCACACTCACATACACGCGCCCGCGCGTGCATATGCATATATTTCCATCTTCCCGAAGAACCGTACACCGGTAACATCGAAGAAGTCGCAAAAGAACTTGCAGCTGATTGCATCTGTAGTTGTCAATCCAGAACAATCGAAGCCGAGACGATAATGAGAACGACGGACCTGGCTTCGCCGACTTTCCTTTTACTCCGGCTGCGTTTGCAATTTTTTTTCGCTATCCATTCTCCCCACTCGCCATCACGCTCGCTCATTCCTTACCGAGAAATCTCGGAGCTTCGCCTCTGTCGGAGATAAAAACGTCCTTTTTCCTAAGGACACGGGTGGAAAGACACGACAGACGAAAGGCCTCTTGTCGTACTACTATCTTTATAAAAGACCGGCCTTGCGTACGATCGCATGGATTACGTTCGTGTTGGTGAGTGCAGTGATGTAATCAGGAAACGACAAAAAAGAAAAAGAGAGAGAGAGAGAGAGAGGAACAAGCTCTTCTGGTCCAGCGTTCTAATTATTAAAAAAAAAAACTGGATTTCATAGTTCATAAAATTAATATTTTCTTAAGTGACAACAGAATTTAACAAAATACATATTACTGTAACAGATAAATAAAATTGTAACGATACAGTTGAGAGTTCTCTTTCGCACAATTGGATATTCAAACGTTTCATTCAAACATTCCATAGCTAGAAAAATATTTCATAAGACTCGCGAAGCTGCGATGGGATATCATTGTCAGGTCGATAATTTCTCAGGTTACTTGTGAATATTACTGACATCTCACGCTAAAACCATTTTGCGAAATAATATTGAGACTAAGAGAAAGAATGGCTGGTGCGCAGTGTTAATCCGACAAGAATACTGCATAATTAACTCGTATGAGATGTTTCGGGAGGAAGTGTTTCCGATAACGATCACGTAATCAAATTAACGTGTCATACTTGCAAAATCCTCATCCTCTGAACGGTTCGTTATTGTACCGGCAGCTTTTCAGATAATCGCGTAATACCTGGAAATAATCAGCGGTCGGGTTTCGCGGCGGACGCTGAATTTAAAGCTTGCGAATTGCTTCCTAAGATATTAAGCGGTCCCGGTCTTTCACCGCAGCTCGAATTTCGCCAAGCTGATGCAATCTCGCTTCATCCTATCCGCCGAAATTCGTGCGCCAGCTATGCCGTAGATACACGACGACGACGACGACGACGACGACGACGACGACGACGACGACACGCACGTACCTACAAGCTCGCCGCGTATGCGTGGGTTCGCGTGTACGCGTGATGATAGAGGAAAGAGGAAGAGAGAATGAGCTCCGGTTCGCAAAACCCTCATTCGCCGTGCGTCCCGTGAGGTTGGATCCTAGCCACTTCTATCATCCGGGTCTCGCTACCACCGACGAAAGCCGCATCGGGTGCGGCGGAACGAACGAACGAGGGGAAGGGGGAGAGGGGACAGAGAAGAAGAGGGTGGCCTAAAAGGGCAAGAAAGACAGAGCGCCCGTCGTGTCGGGTCCCTCTTGCGCCCCTTCGCGCGGCCCTTCGTGTCTCCCTGCACGCCTCGTCCTTCCCTCGCCGCACCAACCAGCCGGCAGCTTTGAGCTTGCAGCTTTTTGCGGGGGTTCAACCACCTCGCGACTCGGAGCGACGCACGCAGAGGCCTCGTCGGGCTCTCACGCAACCCCCCGGTCTCTCGGTTGCCGAAAGCCGGTACCTAACGTCGTCTCGCCTGTGTACCCTGCTACCACTACCTCCCCCCCCGTAAGCGTGCAGCAACCCCCTCGGGGGGGGGGGGGAGAGGGGGCCGTCGGCCGTGTCCTGCCGTCGTGAGCCTGAGGTTCACTCCTTGCAACCCCTCACGCGCGCCTCCCCCGATCCCCCACCGACCACCGTCACCGCCCGCGGCCGACACGAAAGACCTTACGAAAGAGCCTCGCGCTTGCATCGACCACGCGAGAAAATTGCATCGTTGCGCTTTAAGTGTTACGAGTGGCGAGCGTGGCAAATCGCTCGGCGGTCACTTTCAAGAAACTCGCGAAACTCGCGACGCCGACGGCTGCGATGCACGCGTTACGTGGCAGATGCGATACCGTTATAATCGTAACGGGGAAAGAAGGTGATTCCCGACACGACTTGAGAGTTCAATAAAATAAACTTTTAGGCGGAGAATTGGAAGCGTATCTTATACTTTATACAAATAGCTTACGGTGTGTATCGGAGATGGAGCTACGAAACTTTTCTGACTAATCTTAAATTTTTGTTGATAAATCAATAGCCATTCATTCATAAGAGCAGAAAAGAAAAAGAGAAACGGTTCAACTCACGTTAAACCTTCCACTTTTTAAACTGCAAACTTCGAATCTTTTATTCCTTTTTGTCGTTACTGACAATTTGTTATTAACAAGTCATTAGCGAGAGAAAAGAATTTGGCGTATTTGTGACTATAACAAAATGTTAAAATAATTATGATTAGACGCTTTATTTTTATAGTTGTTACTACCACAAAGTTAATAACGGTAACATGCAGTGCGTTACTTTGATAAGAAAAATAGCTGCACCTACAGAAATGATTATAAACTTTTACTTTTGTCAACTGTATTTAAATTATGGTAATTGTAACTATTTCTTATTAAAGTAAATTGAGATTGTCGGGTTAACGGAATTGTGTAAGTACGTCCTATCATATCAACTTTTATCTCGGTGTACGATAGCTATACAATATATGACAGTTATATACGATAGGTGGCTATCTGTAACATCGATTTCGTCTTGCTTTATTACACGTAAATGAAAATGACGCGAAACCAATTTCTGGCATAAACGACGGGGTTCCGCGGTAAGGTGCGAAATGGGAGAAAGGAAGGGAGAGCAGAAGGGGGAGGGGAGGGAGGGGGAGAATGTGTGCGTGGTGCGAACAGGGTGTGCACACGTGCGTCGCGCATCGCTTCGCTTTCCACGAGAGGTTACGGTAGAGAGGAAGAGGAGAGCGAAGGACGAGGGTGCGGAGGAGAGGGGTGTTCTACGTGAATCGCGATGGTGAGAGGGAGAGAACGAGAGGGAGATAGAGGGATACGAAAGGGGGAGGGGAACCGAGAGTAAACAGAATTTGCATGGAAACAGTGTGCCAGTGGGTCGCGTCGAGCTGCGGGTATTTAACGCTGTTCACTTCGTCCCCTCGCCTCTTCATCGCCATCCTCTAGAACCTCCATCTCTTCACCCTCTTTCTCTCTCTCTCTCTCTGTCTCTATCTCTTTCTTTTCACTCGCTCACACCCCCCCGCTTCGTTTTGCCCTTCAGTCGTCTTTCTCGCTCTCTCGCTCCCTTCGTTTCGCGGTCTCCTCTCGTTTTAATGTAGCCGCGAGGAAATTGCTCTTTTTAACCGGTAGCATAATTCTTCCACAGCCGACGCGGTAAACGCATTACGGTGGCGACATTATGCATGTAAACGTGGCATTCAGGGGGATGAATGGGCGCGCGCTCGTCCGACTCGCGTTGGTTTCCGAGGGGGAGGAAAACGGGACGCCGCGCAACGATCCCCAGCGACGCGCGCTCCCGCGATGTAGCTCTACTTTTGAGGTCGTCCTGATGGAAGGACGCCGGAAGGACGGAACCACGAGGTCGCGGGAGGGCGGAAGGGGCTGAGGGGGAGGAGTTTTTGGTATCTGGGTCGGTCGGTCGAAGCGTTGAATCGAGACGATGATTTGGGACGGCCGCGAGGATTTACGGCGCGTATTTCCGTAGGATCTTCAAAAACACCCCCCACACACACGCGCGCGCGCGCGCGCACCCAGATTACCGTGTGCTCTCGCCGCTCTTGTCACGAGATACGAAATAAGGGAGTTTACGCAAGGGCTTGCCTTCGCGAAACGGTCCGGCGAAATATATCAGAATAAGTCTCGCGGGCTCGCACTCGAGAATTTACGCTCGCGGTTTAGTCGGAGGCCCGTCGCGCGAGTTCCTGACACGTCGTCGCTGCATAAACCGGCGGGGACGTCCTTTTTTTTTTCATCTTTAGGGGGACGGGGAACGCAAGAATGCGACGCGACGTGGCAAACAGAGCGGAAGCGCCTTCGCGACATAACAGACGATTACAACGCCTAATAACCTTGCTACTTAACTGGTATACTACTACTTACTGGAGAGTGGAAAGTTTCGAGTTTGAAAGCTACTTTGACTAGCGGCAGCTAGTCGACGAAGGAGCCATGGAGCACCGGCGGTGACGACGGCAACGACGACGACGACGACGACGACGACGACGACGACGACGGCGGCGGCGGCGGCGGCGGCAATGCGGGTGCTCGGTGTAACGAAGTTCCTTAACGAGGCTACCCATTTTGTCGACTTAAGTTGATCGATAACTGTTCGCCTACAACGTGCTTTTCAGACACGAGGGCAGGCACGTCGCGCGAGCTCGGCATTATGCGGATTTCAAATGCGGATTAATCTGCTTACCTAGCGCGGCGAAGGAGAAGCGCTCGACCGTGTAAATTAATAAAATGACCGTGAGAGAGAGAGAGAGAGAGAGAGAGAGAGAGAGAGAGAGAGAGAGAGAAAGAACACTTTTTTCGACCAAGCATTTTTGTATTCTCGCTTTAATTGCTTCGTCGTTTAAGGTATATACCTGAAACGCTGCCAGAATTCACCTGTCACAATTACGATGAGATCAATTACGGAAATAGAGAGAGATTGCTTTTGTTTAGTACAAATGCAACTCGAGCGACCGTTTCATCGTCGAAATCGTAAGTAAAATGACGGTGAGTTTATTTTGCGATTAGTTAATTTTTTACTTTGACAATCAATTTTAGTTCAAACATTCGTTTCATAAATAAAAGTAGTAATAGGGCGGGAGATAATAGACTAGAAAAAGATTTCGTAACATCCATTATAACGATTTAAAAGACGAGAACACAACGCGCTGGTAAAAGGCAACGAACAAAGTAACTAGATGAAACTCCGTCGAAGTTTCTCGCGAATCCTTGCTCGCGCATACCACGTTTCAACGACAAATTCGTTGTGTTTGCGTTTTCTTCCCTCTTCCTGCATTCTAGTTTAACAATGCGGATCGCTTTAAGAAAGTAACAGAAAGTCTCTCGGCGTTGTCACTTTTTCGAGATTTGTAGGTCGTAAAGCCTCCTACAGATCCGTACGCATCAACACTTACAGTATTATTTCCTTCTTTATTCTTCAATGATATTACGTCATTATCGATCGGAAGGATAGCTTTCTTTGATTGTTGCACAACTATTTAACAGTAAGAAGTACAGAAGGAAGTTAACGAGTTAAGAGAAGGATCGGCAAAAAGGTTATTAATTTTTGTCAGTTCGCAACTAATCGGCTTACCCTTTTTCCAAGAATGCTTATCCCGCAGAGATCACCGTTTGATCCGGAAGCATTAATGTCCATTTCCGCACCAATGTAGATTAACTTTAATCTCGATTTAACTTCCTCTCTTCTTTTTCTGATTTTCTTAGAAATGAAAAAAAGGATAAAGAGCGAGTTAAACCGAGATCAAATTTAATCTACATCGGCGGAACATAATACGCACGACAGATTTGAAACGCAAGAAGCGCGGTCCAGGATGATGCATTATCCCGGGATGCGCCGTCCTAGGATTAACGCGTGCACGCATCTCAAGTCTGCCCTACACCCACGATATCTACCCGATCCCGAAGAGGAGGCGCAGGCGACGGCGGCGGTAGCGACGACGACGACGGTGGCGGCGGCGGCGGTGGCGGCGGCGGCGGCAGCGCGCGCGACGGCGGCGGACACATCAATAATTACCCATGGCGGCGCGGGGTGGGCAAGACGCGGCGCAGGGCACCGGGCGGGAGGGAGGGAGGGAGGGTGGACGACGGAAGAGAGAAAGAGCGTGAGAGAGAAAGAGAGAGAGCGAGAGAGGGAGAGACAGAACGGAGGATGAGAACGGCGTAGGGAGGCGCGGGAAGTTGGGGTGGAAGAAGAGGAGGAGGAGGAGGAACGGAGGAGGAGGTGGTGGTAGAGGAGGAAGAGGAGGAAAGAGGAGTCTCGGGTCAACCGGGGTCAAGTCGCGCCACCAGACGCAAGCCGCGCTACCACCCTCCTTCGACCCCTCGCCTCCTCTCATCCAAACGACCCTGCCACACTTCTCCCTCTGCCTCTCTCGCCCCCGGTGCCTCCTCTTTCTCCACGCTTACCTCCCACGCTGCCCTCCTCCTCCTCCTCCTCCTCCGCCCTATCCAAACCTCCGCCGTGCTTCTACCTTCGCTTCCTTCTAGCCGCAAGGGCTGCAAGGGGTGGTGGTTGGTTGGTTGGGTGGTCAACCACCCCCCGCGCGACGTTCGGTTCTCACGCACGCACCACAGCCCCGCGCGCGTCCGACGACATCTCCGCTGGTGCCGTTGCTTCTGAGGACGGCTTTACGACGGCTTACGCCGTATAAATTCGGCCGAGCGATTCGACGCGGATGTCGGCCCTATTTCTTCCCCGATGAGATTTCCCCTTCGCGCAGTATCGGAAGACACGGCCAATACTTTTTACTTGCGGATATATCGTCACTTTAGCTACGAGAAGAATTAAGAGACTTCAGTATTTTCATTCGCGACTGAACGAAACTTACTCTCTGGAGACTGTAATCCGAGTGTCAACGCTTTCGTTATATTTTTCTTGAGTCTTAAACGCGTAACGGAAACCGTTAAATTATCATGAGGCTCCAGCCAGGACCAAATACTGAAGCATAATTATGAAAAAATAATTGAAGCTAACTCGAAGATAATCTTCAACCTGTCTCTCGAGGAGGAGATAAAGAATCCGTTGAACCTCAGCTAACTCGAAGAGCTAATATTTACATAAATGATCCACGTAGGAAACCAACTAAACGAATCAAATAAAAAAAAGCGAGAGCTACCCCCTCGTGTTATCTCGTTGCACGCGGCCCCAAAAAAAAAGAAAAAAAAACTTGACCCCCGCCCGAGCGCTCTCGAAATAATTGTGTCAAGCGTTTTCCGCTGAATTTCGTCGATGCGACGATGTTATCGTACTTTATTTCGTTAGGTAGACGTGGCGAGTCTCTTCGTTATTCTATCAAAATCCCCGGACGGTTCATCCTGCCTCATCCTCCGTCCGACCGGCGCTCTAGGTAGACGATACGTATATACTATACGTATATATACGTATGCACACAGGGGGATCGCGTTGATCTGTGTGCCGGTCTCACGCACGCAAGGCGGATACGCGTCCACCGGGGTTCTCGATTTTGCAACGCGCGGCACGTTGCCCGTAAACGGAATCTTCTCGGAGCTTTCACGAAGCTCTGCGTACGGACAACACACTATATACCGTGGGGCGAGAAATAAAATGCCCCACGTTTCTCGCTTTTTATCGTTCGTCCACTGTGGCCGGCCGAGCGTGTCCAGAATTCCTCCTACGTAACGTAAGTCAGTGATACCGTCGAGAATCGGACGATCCTCGCGTCTTCGCGTCTGCCTCTCGGCGCATCGAAATTTTATCGCCGTTCTCTTCCTCTTTCTCCTCCTCCTCCTCCTCCTCCTCTTCCACCCTCTCCCTGCCCTTTTCTCTTTATCTTCTTTTTGTTATACTTTTTTGTTTATTTTTAAAGAGCGCTAAGTATATTAGGTAATGTTGTTATAATGTTACATGTCTATTGCCTGCAATATCGTAGGAAACTCATTTCGCTCATAATCGGATATAATTCAGAGGATTAAGGACGCGCGATGGGACGAGGGATAGAAAAAGGTTGCTAGTCGCTTTCATCTCCCGCTACGAAGTAACCCTTTGGAGTTGAACGTCTGAATGCTAATTCAAATTTCAGATATTCGTGTTTTCTTAAAATAGATTCCCACGAGTAGACGAGTCGAGACGTCTACCCGGAAAAGTGCTCCGTTGGAAAAATACGGATTCGGCGGAGGGATACTTTCGCGATTGAGACAGTGCAAACGCACTTATCCCATCGATATACATCCCGGCGCGTCCCCGGGAGAATCATACACGTCCGGTCAATTACTCTTCGAATCGTCAAAGGCCCGGGCGCGCGGATACGTCTTCGTGTGTGAGAGTATGTGTGTGTGTGTGTGTGTGTGTGTGTGGAAGAGAAATGACATAATTACGATAATTGATCCAGAGCACTCGGCCTTTGTCAACCTCCGACGCGAGGTCGAATTCCGCCGACAAACGTGAGTCGCGCACTCCCCTCGCGGTCTCGCTTGATCCGCGTAAACCCACCCTGCGCTATCAACCTCTTCCTCCCCCTATCTCCCTCCTTCCCTTCCTCCCTCCCTCTCCCTGCCGGTCGCTCCTCCGCCTCCTTGGGGACGACGGGCACGCACGACGTCGAATATCCGTCTGGCCGCCTAACTTTACTGCGAAGGGCCGACTAAATGGGAGGGAGGGGGAGGGAGGAACAGTCGACCAGGACGCGGGAAAAGGGAGGGGGGGGGGGAGTTGAGGGACAGACCCGAACCAGAGTTCGTTCACACCAGGCTGCTCGTCAGACAACGGGCCGGAGGGACGATAATATTCGGGATCGGGGCGTAAAACTTTGCCCCGGGAAAAGAGATAATCGGCCCCTCAGAAATTGCCCGCCGAAGTCGGGCACGGGGGGTGCGCGCCACTGTCACTGTCGTCGTCGTCGTCGTTGTCTTCGTCCAATTCCTAGTCGTCACGATTTCACAATTCGTCGGAGACGAGCGAGATGGTTGGACGCGTCCCGCAATAAATCGCTGACCGTAGCGCGCATTCGCCGATTTGCACGCTAAAACGCCGTCACTTTTCGCTAGCATTATTCTTTTCTTCGAGAAAAGAAGAAAAACAAACCAAGAGATAACGAATACACGAGTCTGTTATAGGAAACTCTTCGTTTGTGTCTGTTACTTACAGTCCCCCGATTGCCCGCAGTGACTTTCGCGAATTTAACAAATCACCCTACCCAAAATTTCATGAAATTCCCTAATTATTACAGTAATTAACTTTTTAATTAATTACCTCATAAATTTATTTGTAATTAACAGAAAAGGCATAATTCTGTTGCTTGTTTATTCAAGAGATTTTCCTGCCTGTCGTCATTAATTAACCATTTATGCATATACACAGTAGTGTTTTAAATAAAATAACATGTCAATGATTTTATACATTTTTAATATATTCTCGAGAGTGAGAGATTAATTCTATATAATATTGTAATACGTGTTGTTTCCATATTTATTATCAATTTTCATAAATGTCCTCCATTATAAGATCAACAATTATGCGCGCAACTTTTTATTCTTGTATACTGTAAGAAAGATATTCAAAAATGTATTTGTGAGATATAATCACAAGATGAGTTATCTCGCCTAACTAAATCTTTATTTGAATATGACAAAATACAATTTTCTTCCTAGTGAATAATCTAACGAGAAAAATAAGATATTTCTCAGAAAAGTAATAAAGTAATAATCTCAATTATGGTTATTACAAGGTTCATATAATTTTCATTAATTTGTGTAAATTTAATGATTAAAAAAAAGCCGTTGGTATCAATGTAAGCAATAAACTATAATTTCAAAGAGTAATTATTATATATTCAATAACCACAATTGTTAAATATTTTGAATTGTTTATGTACAAGTCCCAATTATGGGCATAGATAAATGTACTTAATATATGTTATTGTATGCTTAGTGTACTAAGTACAATTTACTGAGAGCATTACAATTTCAAAAAATTAATAAAAAAAATATTTACAGATTATTAGAAAGAGTATTAAAGATAACTTTTTACTTTCTTTCCTACTATCAGCAATGATTAAGAAAGAAAACTTTATAATACAATAATTACAAACAAATTAAAGAGTTTAAAATTTTTTCTACAATCTTAATATCATGTATGTCTGTACAACAAATAATTTTGTAAATTTTATTCATAATTGGGACTGTCACTTTATTTCATCATCACAAACGATTTTTCTTTGCAACCAACAACTAGGAAAACGTCTCAGTGATATTTGCCTCTGAATATATTTCTACTTTTTTTTCTTCCAGAATGTACTTAAATAAATGCTTGAACTAATTCCCTCTTACTTAGAGCCATTCCGCCGGTGAACGTGAACGTGATGGAATATAATTATCACAAGTTCGCGCGTGTTCCATGCCGAAAACGGCTGCGTGTACAGAGCAATAACCGGCGCGTTCGCGCGTCAACGCCACTTGTCTCTCGGGGGACGCGTTGGGACCCTCGAATTTTCGAGTGCTCCCGTCCGAGGGTAAACGCGAGGGTTCCACCGCACCGGTCCGCACCCCCCCCCTCTCCTCCACCCGTTACCAGCACCACACTATTTTCGGTTGTTCCGTGCACGTTACGGCGCGCAAATTAAAGCGGAGAAAGTGATTTGGCAGCCGGACGTGCATCGTTGCGTGGCGAGCGCTCGTTCGTCAGCCGCCTAACGATCGTCCTTTTTTACACATTTAATAGACCTTATATAGGTACGCGTCTCTCTCTGTTTAAAGGGATTTTCTTTAAAGCGCTTCTCACAGGCGCTCCTCTCAACGTCTTTAACGATTTGGCATCTCTATTTTCCGATTCAATCTCTACTTACTTTATCGTTTTCTTTTCTCTACAGCTCTTAACGCTTCAATCAAAATTTATCCAAAAGAGAAAAATTGCATCGATGTAATAATTTATTTTTAAATCTTTATTTCGACGTAACTTCAAGATTACTGGGAGGCTCGACAGTGAGAAAACTATTCGTTTCCTAATTTTGTTATCTTTTCGTATTGACACCTTACCAGTCGACTCTTACTCATTCTTCTCTTTTACATCATATATGTCCCGATTTTCAATTAAGATTTGCTTACAAACAAACAAGGACCGGAATTAGCGCCAAGCTCTTTAATCTTCAATTCCTACCTCGTAAAAAAAGCCGGCTTTTTGCCATCTAGTAAGTACTTATAGTCTATAGACGAGAAGGTAGAGCTCGAGACGACACAACATAGAAACGTGCTACTGTCGCGTATATCAAGACACAGTGTCATAATCGACGTAAGCCGATATCTCTTGCGAACGCAAAAGTAGCGCTTTTATCTACCTAGTTCCCCCCCCCCCCCCTAGTAGCGATGCAATAAAACAATCGATTCGCTCGGTGTTGCTTCTTCTTTCGCGGCGAGAGCGCGGGTTACCGCTTCGACAGGTGAAGGAGGAGGAAGGAAGGAACGTGGAGAAAAGAGTACGTGGCGAACATCGAGGGTTGCGAGCGCAGCGGGCACTGAGGGAGGAAAGGAAAAGAGAGAGTCGGCGGGGTGTATATCGCCGGTTGGTTTGGAACACGGCATCGGGGGTGGAGGTCGAAGGGATGGCGACGGGTCGTTGCCCGAAAACGCGGCACTGTTATTGTCCCTCCCTTCACCTCTTTCTCCCCGCTGCTCCTAACTCCGACTTCGGTATACACGCGCTCTCGCGTGCGCCCACGCAGGCACGCATGTACGCACGCACGCACGCATGTACGAGCACGCGAGAGAGGGAGCGCCGACTACTGCGGCTACGACGACGCACACGCATCGCCCGTCTAACGACGCGTGCGAAATATTTGCACATGTATGTGCGCGCGTGCGCGTGTGTGTGTGCGTGCCTCGTAAAACAGTGGTAGAAAATGTACGTTTCCCTCCCTCCCTCTCTCTCTCTCTCTCTCTCTTTCTCTGTACGTGCGCGAGGAGTTTCTCACGGAAATTCCGATGACAGAGTCGCCGACGTTAAACGAACGCGCGAAATTTTCGCGCGAACTTCGCCATTCAGATCGTACGTTTTTTGTCGTCATTAATCAAAGTGATATAATTACGTCCCTGTGTGAAAAGGTATCGTGCGCAACAACAACTTATTGCAGAAGTGCAATAAGTTTTCAAGGATGTCGAGTAATTTAATTTTACAGACTGCACCGAGAGAAAAAAATAGTCGCAGTAACCATAATATCATCTAATTTATATTCATTTTTGGATCATTTTTACAGTTATTTAACAATTATAAATTATAATTTGAGCTACGTTAAAGTTCTCATAATCATAATATTGATCTATGCAACTTATGATATAGTTGTCATAAACAAAATGGAGATTGTAATATAGTAAATTATAAAACACTATAAGCACATGGTTATTATTACAAATATAATAATAATAATTACTATAATAAAAATGATATTCCTAACTGTAATTATTTTACTATGCAATTAAAATCGCAATTATCACACTTTTTTTTCTCAGTGAGATCATGTAAAGAGAATCTAAGATAAAAAGGCCAGAAATAATGTTCACATCGAGACTTCTTCAAGTTCACCCTTAAATAATAACAAGGTAATAACAATTTGAGTTTATTCGTGATAATCACGCTCGCAGATACAATATATTCGATTTCGTAATGCGAGAAATAAGTTTCGCGACGAATCTGCAAAGTGGCGTCGTGAAAACGCGTCCATGAAAATGCGTATATACGTGATTATCGACTAGCACTCCTGCAGGGCGGCGTTCAATAGTCGGTAACGCGCGAGCGGAAATTAAAGAACGAATCCGCCGTGAGACGGGCGATATGACGGGGGAGAGAGGGGGGTGGGGGAGGGAAAAAAAGAAATCCTCGCGCGAGCACGTACACTTGTATTTCCGGAAAACTTGCGCCGCGCCAGCCGCCGCGCGAGCCCAATCCCCGAAACCGACTCCACGGAGAGATGAGAATATTTCACGTGCGCGGATGTATAATCGAAATTTCCGCGCTGGGCCGCGTAAAATCTGGCCGTCGCGATCAATGGTTAACCAGGATCGTCGGCGCGGTGCGTAAAATTCCGTATCTGCATACTAAAATACGTGCGCGTCTCGCTGAGCCGGTGTTCTCCGATTTTTTTTTCCCTCTCTCTCCCTCTTCCCATTCTTTTTCCCCCCTTTCGGACCAATCTGCCAGAGCGTGGTAAGCCGCGTTCACCCCCACCGCCGTCGCCGCTGCCACCTTCTCCCGTTACTTTTCGTTTATTTCGCGCGCGCCGCCCACCTTAATCAGATCGTGAAATTAGACGCTCTTTCTAACCCGCGAATAATGTCACGCGCGAACGGTGGCTCGCAGATGCAAATGCTATTTGCGAAGACTTCGTTTGCCCGGGATAAGGAGAAGTCTTTAAAGTCTTTCTCGACCAAAAGTCGTTGCATATTGAAAGTAACACTTTTCGTTAATCGTACACCGAGGGGAAAAAATAGTTGCAGTAATCATAATAATATTTTTTAGTTATTGAATAATATAAATCACAGTTTGCTTGAACTATATTAATGTTTTCATAACCATAATTTAGGTCTATGCAACTTATGGTTGCTACAACGAAAACTATAAGTATATGGTTATTATTACTAATATTACAGTAATAATTACTGTAAAAATTATATTGACTATAATTATTTTACTATACAATCATATAGTTGTAAATATCACACATTATCCTCAGTGCACATCAGTGTATATTGTATAATCGTTATTCTATATCGAATTTCTCGTTAATAAGGATCAGATTGGGTTGGTACTCTCCTCGAGGAAATTAAATTTCGTAATGATTTAAATGATACGAGATATTTCTAGAACACTTTGATACAAACTTTAAACATAGATTTGCTGCAGCACAGAAAGCGGTTCATACGATTACCCGCAAACACTTGAAATTTTCGAGGTATAAAGCTCACCAACGTGTTGCTCCCTTCGCAACTAGTATTATTAGCATAATATCATCATATAAAATCATCATATAAAAATTCAATCTAAAAAATATAGATGTGAAACCATTGTACACTCCATGACTTTCAAAAGTGTAATACATTCAAATAATTTCGGAATATTCTATAAATCACTTGAATAAATAAAAATATTTTATTGTCTACATTGAGATAAAAAATAGTTGCAGTAACCACAATACCACTATAATTTATAATCATTTTTTAACTTAACCGTATTTTTACAGTTATTCAACAATATAAATTATAGTTTGTTTAGACTATATTAAAGTACATAATCACAATATTGGTCTATACAACTTATCATACGGTTGCCATAACCAAAATGGAAATTTTACTATGGTAAGTTGTATCATAAAATCACTATAAGCATGTTGTTATTATTATTAATATTATAGTAATAATTACTATAAAGATGATATTTCTGACTATAATTATATTACTATGTAATTACGAATATATCACACATTTTTTCTGCAAGTTAATAATAAAAAATGACTTATTTTACAATTATATCATTCTTATTTTTTTAGATCCATTATGCGGAGAGCGAAAGAACAACAGTATATGTCGCGTCTGACATCGCAAGATGAATCATAATCATAAGCGCAACGTGTGAAAGTAAACAAGAAATGTAAACGAAATGAGCGAAAGAGAGACGGAGTATATATATAAAAACGTACGAGAGGGTTGCATGCAGATCTGTCGCAAACGAGAGGGTTATATGGCCAGCCGCGATCGACAACTGCGGCTGCACTTTGCATTGTCGGCGGGGAAAGCGAGCGGGAAGCCAAAGTTTACTGCCGCCGACGTGTCAATCCATATACGACGGGTTTTACGACCGGCTGCGTGAATTCTGCGCGCGGCCTTGCACCGTCATCGTCATCGTCATCGTCATCGTCGTCATCGTCGTCGTCTGGCGGCCGCAGATCGACGTCTACACCGCCACCCGGGTCATTGCATCGTCAACGACACAGATGCACTAGACTTTATGGCGGCTGGCTCGTTAACCCCCGTCCGCGACCAACCCTCGCACCATTCTACTCCCTCTTTCACCGGCGTCCTCGTCTCCGCGCCACACACCGCTCCAGAAACG
This sequence comes from Monomorium pharaonis, assembly GCF_013373865.1. Classification (NCBI taxonomy): domain Eukaryota; kingdom Metazoa; phylum Arthropoda; class Insecta; order Hymenoptera; family Formicidae; genus Monomorium; species Monomorium pharaonis. Next base: position 2,447,926 of record NC_050471.1, on the reverse strand, counting down.
ACCAGACTTTAGGCAGACGGCCGCACCTGGACCCGATTGTATACGCGACCCGCCGCGGATTTTCACGACCGTCTCACCCCCGCACGCCCCATCCCCGCGTCGTCTCCGCGCGCCGAACCTGCGCTGCCCCTTTCTCGCGAGCCCCTATAGCCACCGAGAGTAGAAATCTGCGGTACGATAGACTGGGTCGTCGCGCTACCGTCCAAACGACGGAACTTTACGACGTATTATTTTAACCGCATTACAAACGTATTATTTTAACTGCATTACAAACAAGCTTCATTCGTCTGCACTTTACAGGTACGTCTATGATTGTTTTGATATTATACATTAATAGAAAAATGTATTTGTAACTGAAATAATTATAGTCAGGAATGTCATTTTTATAGTAATTACTGCAATATTAATAATAATAATAACCATAAGTTATACTTTAAAGCTACATAATTTATAATACTTTTTTTTCATAGTTGATATTATTACAGTTATTATTATTACTAATATTATTGTAATAGCTACTATAAAAATGATATTTCTATCATTATTTTACTCTGTAATTATTGTCGCAAACTTTTCTATCACCTATTTTTGTATTAATGTAGTTACTGCGTTCTAACAAAGAAGAAATATTCTAGAAAAATTTACGACGACAAATGAATTTGAGTAAGCGTCCAAAAATATTTCATATACAACTGTCCTCAATCTTAATTGCATGTCAATCTTTACAGTATGAAAATGATTTATATTTTTTATAAAACTATAATTGTAAATGTAGAGAAGAATTGTTGAATGTGTACTGGTTAAATCTCTCATCAATATCTTCTGATGTCATTAAAAATTTTTTACTACATCACATACAGAGTTTATTAACTAATATTCTTATCACTCCTCATGTCATTATTAATAAAAACCAGTATAATTTTTTATCAAGTCAACTAACTGGCCAATTTTATTATTAAAAATTAATTAGTACATTATCAATTAAATGTTGTTAAGCCCATAATCTTAAAATATCATAAACCATTCTTTAATCATTCAATATTTTAGTTATAGTTAAATAAAGATCGTAACCTCCACCATCGTCGCACTTGTTCAAATTGCACTTGCATCGTGCGCTTATGTGTTGTTATGAAATGCAGAGCCGCATGCCGCGAGCAGGAAGCAAGTGAAAAGAGGGCGCGTAATAAATGTGCTTTAATGAAGCGTAATACACATGTGACACGAAAATATATTATTTCGGTGAAAATATTTTTACGCGAATGAAACAACACGCGGATAAGTACAAATGGATAGCTATCTACTTTCCGCTATAATATCGTTATCACGTGCGCGTTTTACGTACGCACAATTATAAAATACAAGCAGGACGCGATCGAACGGCAAGAGATAAAATTGTTTTAATCAAGTGTGGAAAAGCAAACGCTAACAACGTGCACTAATAATTACTGGATGGAAACTAAATATTGCAGAAGTGTTAAACTTCACCTGTTTATTTTAATATATAACATCTATGCACACACACACACACATACACACACATACACACATTAGATATATGAATGATATTTAAAATAATTACAATAAAGTAACATATAATTTTAACAGCTTTTTTAAAAGCAGTTTATTATTTTAACGCACGCACGCAATGAGTGTTTTTCATTTACGCATATTATTTCTCAAATATGAAAGTTTGGATTTAACCACCTTCACACACGAATGTGCCAGAAAGTGGTTTGCTGAAGACCAGCAAAAAGCATCTCGACGCTTGTAATAAATCTCTACGCAAAAATATTTCCGTTTTATTTTCTCTCGTAAGATTAATATTTCTCTGAAAATACATAATAATCCCAGTAATATAAAGAATATGACTCTTTCACTGTCAAATTAAATTAGGCAGAACGTGTAATAACGTTATAAATTTAGAAGATAATTTAAACAAATTAAAAATTATTAAATATATTATCGCTTTTCACCAGATATAAAATTAAAATATAATATTTAAAAATATATCTTTTCCGGATTTTCATAATTTTATATTCATTATTACATCCTTTTTAATTTTACGCAAACATTTCTCAAATTATAAAAAATTAAGTTCAGCCAGAAAGAAAGAGATAAATCAGTAAAAAGAAAAAGAGAACGACGAGGGTGAGAAAAAAGAGAGAGTTACATGTAAGCTCGTCGAAGGTGGCTCGTCAAAGACCAGCAAAAAACGTCCTGGTCTTCAGGCTGGGAGCGACGAACGCGATGGAGGCGCGCGGTTCCGTCGCGCCCGGAAATTGTTCGAGTCGCTCAAAGTAGCGGAAACGCCGCGAAAAACCTCGACAGGGGATGTGCAGGCGGGATGGAGGCACCGACCGATCCCTCGGGAACCCTGTGATTAGGCGGCCGGAAAAATGCGACCGACATTAATAGACCCCCTTTAAGGGGCACGACCCGGGATAGCCGGCGCGTCTGTTTTTCCTCCGTCTTCCTGACTCCTAACAAATGCCAGGCTATCCCCGTCACGTTCTCCGCCCGATAGATTACCGTCTCTCCTCCCCTCCCCTTCCCTCCCCCTTCGCCGTTCTCGCTGTACGAGGCTGGTGCATCACGAAAAATCGGTTATCGGCAGCAACCCCGTGAGCAGCGTTACGAACACAATGGTCGAATGGATTTTGAGTTTAACCTGCGACGCGCCATCAATAGTTAACGCTAAATTTGACAATCTACCATGTAATATATGGCACTGTATTGCTTTCTCGCCTATACTTGTAACTTTTTGTTCGCTATCAAAAGCAATTCTTTTGATTCTTCAAGTTAAAAGATATTTATTTCTGTACTCAGTAATACGTTTTTTATTACTGACGAAAAAGTTCTCTTGAAATAAATACTAAAAAATAAATCAATTTGGAATTTTTTGTACAAATGTGAGATTTTATTTTATTCATATAATTTGTACTTTTCCTATTATAATGTGTAATTTTACACATTTGCGTTTTCACAATTACAATATAATAATAATTTTGTTATTGTAATTTAACTTATATAACGTGAAAATTGCATTAAATTAACTTAAAATACATTACATTAAGCACAGTCAAATCAAGTTAAACTAAATTAAAAATTTAATTAATGCTGAATTTAAAAATATTGCACTTTTACACACACACACACACACACACACACACACACAATTCAGATTTGCTCGTTTAAGGAATCCGATATCTCCTTGCTGATTTGATGATATCACATATACATCAGAACGTGACATCGATTCCGCCGGAAATAAACCTGAAATACAGCCTCTGATTATTAAATGCTTCTGCCGATAAATCGCGAGGCGAACGCGTCGCAAAGCATGGCTTCTATTTCCGAACGTTTTGACCCAAATTTTCATCGTGGATGTATGTATATGAGCCCGAACGAATATCGGATAACGGCCAGACTCGTTCTCGCGAATACGACGAGTAATTAAATTTCCGCCGCGCGTATTAATCCAGTTACATCGCCGCGGACCAATGTAGCTGTTGTAACGCTCGCGCCATATTCAGCGAATCGTACTCGAATATCAAACCAATAGCGATTTCTTATAATGGTTTTCCTTTCATCAGATTTATATTGCCATGCTTACATTTATTGCGACTGCATATGTCTTTGCACAAGTTCACATAGAGATTTATTTATTGTCAAATTAAAAACTCATCGGGTATGATCAATGCAAGAAGATTCCTTAGATAAATAAAGCCCACCTTTGATTCATTTAAAAACGTGCTATAATATATATTTAAAAGAGGTGTTGTAGAAAGTATGAGAAATAAAGAGGAATTAGGAAATTAAAACTGGTAATCAACGTCTAGTGCGACAAAAACTTGTGACAAAGTGTGTAAACTGTTTTTGTAAAAATTTGTTGCAAAGTTTAAACATACACCATTTTACAATTCATTATAACATATCATTCAACTTTCTAACTATATAGAAAATAACTAACATACATATCGACTTTTGAAATAAGTAGATTTTTTTAGAAACAACATACTCGTTAAATAAAACACACTTATATGGCTATTGTTATGATTATATCATTGTTATTTGTTTGTTATACCATGTTTGTAAAGCTTACACCGTAGGCTAATGATTTTCTATGTTGCGCTAACTTTTGAGAAGTCAAAATTACATCCACAAATGATTAGAAAATTCTAAAGATTAAAAAATTAATTGAAAATAATTGTGATGTTTGAGAGTAGAGTAAATCTTAAGCGTTTTCTTTCTAATAATTAGTAATTATTTTGAAACTAATTTAGAAGATAATATTTAATTTTTTATTTTAAATTTATTTTTTATTCGGACTTTATTATGTTCATAAGGCCCAAATGAATAAAATTCTTTTTATTAAAAATGAATGTGGAAGATATATTTTATTTTTGTAATTGAAACAAAGATTTTATTCTCACTTAGTTTATTTCTTTCAAAATTAATAAGTAGAGTTTTTTAAAAATAAAATTAAGTAGGCCTTCAGATCTCAGGCACCTTATATTTGGTTCGCTAACTTATCTCTGTATATCTAGTAATATAACGCGACCTACTTTGATTAATTTGTTGAGTACCTATCGTATGTTTTTAAATAAAGATCTTATTTTAACTTAATTTTATTAACTTTTTCTTCCAAAGTCTACTCGCTGTAAAGAACGCTATTAAAAATTTACCAAAAATAAGTATAATTCTGAGTATAAAATTACTTTTAAAACACATCGAGTTATATAATATCATTAATTAGGTTTATTTTGATGGCATTTAAAAGAAGAGTTATATTTTTATCTCAGTTATATTACCTACATAATTTTCATATCTGCAAAAAATACGAAATATAAATTAGTATGTAAGTGAAAAGTAAAGTAACGTGATGCTCGCTACATATTCTTACGATGCTTATGACTAAAATATGAAAATGGTGACGCATTCCAGGGTTAATAGTGAGAAACCAGAGCAGCGTCGTCGTCGCCGTCGTTGAGAAAACGGAGAGAGAACGAGATAAGACGTTTGATCGCGGGGCAATCAGTTTTGTCGGCTGCACGGCATACGTAAGAGATCTGGCGCAGTCGTGGAGGTGCACGTACGGGAATTAAAGCCAAGCGATATTCCAGGGTTAAGGTTACCCTTGTCTTAACTAACACCGGTTACGATTCCTCAACGTGGCGCACGCTCAACTGCTTGGGGTTGCCGACCTCTCTGCCGCTCTCCCCCCCCCCCTCCTACCTCTCTCTCTCTCTCTCTCTCTTTCTCTGCTCTCGCATCTAGCTGGGAGAGAGAGCCGGTTGTTTACAGTCTTCTGGTATATCGCGTACCTCCGCGCACGCAAATTACAGTCAATTAAAGGCCCCCGCTTGCTATATCCACTGCGAGTACCCCGTGATATCGACCTCGCGAACCGGCAGCATCGTGCCCTCTTCGCGGCATACAAGATACAGATGACCAGTGTGTACACCGGAGAACATTGTTTTGCCAGAAATAAGTAAACTGTTAATGTAGTTTCGAACAAAGAGGTTGGTATAAGGATTAACGAGATGCGTTCAGAATCGTTAAATCCAGCTGGCGGTGGAAAAGTAACGCGTTACGAGCAACGTGTCACCGTCACTTTTGTTTTCTTTATAGCAACGATCTGTAAACGACGTTGCAATTTGCCGCAATGGTAATGGTAACGCCAAGATTGGAAAAGTTACTTTTCACGCGTAACTCATTACTACACTCTAAATTACAATCAGTGAAAAATCAGTAAAAGTATGCCACTGATTTTCAGTGGCATACTTATAAGTTGTCAATCAGTGAAATAGATACCCTGATCTTTCATTTTTCATTATTTTTTAATTCAGATTATAATTAATTCTGAAATAAAACTTCACTAAAAGACGGTGAATACTCACTAATTATCACAGGTACAGGCATACCACTGCAAATCAGTGATAATACACTGATTGCAATTTAGAGAGAGTTTCCCCATTCCCGAACGCAGCATAATACAAAGGACTCGCCGGAAACGTTCGATTTCAGAATGAGCGCAAATTTTGTCATATTTCCGGTCGTTTCCCTAATTAAGAACGTCCACTTTGAGATAAACGCGTTATACATTGATCGAATTCGTGGGAAGGAATTAACATTAGCCGAATATGCAGAAGCACGGATAGCCTCGTCCATCGGAACCGTCGTTCCCGAACGACGTCAAAGCGACGATTGTATGCGCGTACATCACGCGCTCGCGCGCGCATACTTGCGCGAGGTAACTCACGTCCGCGTGCTGCGCCTCGCATCCACCACGTACGTAGAGACGTACTTACGTGCGGCGCGTGAGATAAGATAGTACGGTACGGTCGCGCGCGAGCGACGGGGGTGGCAAGGGGGAATATAATTGCGGAGGGCAAACGGAGGGGATGGGAGGGAGAGCGACGTAAACGTGGACGTGCACACGCACGTGTGCTTGCCTCCGTGCGAGCGATGGGGAGACAGAGAGATGGAGGGAGGGAGGGAGAGAGAAAGAGAGAGAGAGGGAGAGAGATGCGCGAGGAGATGTTCTCGCCGGGTCAGCACGGGGTCACGCTTGGAATCCAGAGCAAACTATCCCCTCCCTCCATCTCCCTGCACCCTTCCTCCCCCCCCCCCGTCTTCGTCTCTTTCTCTCTTTCGTCCACTTCTTCGTCGCCTCCCGCTCGGCCAACCGACCGCTTGCCTACCTACCTACCTACCTACCTATCTACCTGCCTTTCTCCCCGATCTCCTTCTCTTCGTCTTCGTCTTCTTCTTCCTTCTCCTCCTTCTTTTCTTCTCGCTCCCTTTTTTTTTGGTCGATGCCAAGTAAGAAGCTTATATACCATCGGACCTTCGTATAACCCTTCGTCCCCTTTACCTCCGTTCCCCCGTGACTTTGCCATCCCCCTTGGCGATCCCGCTTCGTCTACGAGTTGAACGTGGTACCGTTTCGCTCTCCCTCGGCATAACTGCCACGTGAGGTCCGCGTCTTCCGCGTCATTGCGGCGCGATCTTTCGTCGACGTCGACGAGATCACGACCGACCCGGACATAAATCGAACTCCGGAGATTGGACCGACGCAGATAAATAAATATCGTCGATTCCCCGATCGCCTCTTTAACTCAATCGTGAAGAATAATCGCTGCCAGAGGAGCGTTCGTCGTTTTAATCGCCCGAAACCAAGAAAATAGCAGACAGAGGGAGAGAGGGAGAAAGTTGCAACGGCGGATTAATTACATCATCTCATTACCGCTCCGCGCGGCGTCTTCCGACCTGGCAAAAATTGATCTGATATCTTAATTTCATGCTGTTCTTACTTTGCAATACTTCGCCGCGTTTAATCGCTCTTAATAATACTTAATCGTGCTTCGCGGAGCACGCGAGAATGCATCCCTCTTACCTCACGGGAGAGAGAAACTTCGCGATGCGCACGCCCGCGCTTCTCGATCTACCGCGTGCGCGGATTGACCTTTGCGATTTTTAATCAAGGACGATGTCAAACGGGGGAAGATTAATAGCCCGGCGCGGCTAGAAGGCGAAAGTTCGAGCCGGTCGCGATCGCGCCGACCGTCGACGAGCGTGCACGTCGAGCCTATACGCGAGCCGACGGGCGAAAGAAGAAGCGTGTCACATAACACGCGCGCGCTCTCGAAAGGTGCGGTATCGGTAAATCGCGTTTACGCGCCACCACTTATATGGCAAATCGTTTCGTCTCGGCAGATACTTACCTTTACGGGCGCAACGATCTCCCCGCGACGATCGCCCCGCTCCGAGGCATCCGCGTTAGACACTCGAAGCCCCCCGCGTCAAAAGGGATAACGGACGCGCATCGCGATATATCGAGAATACATCATCGCAGTCCTGGTAGACCGTTACGGATTACGCGTTACGACATAACGCGTGTGCATTGAGTGAGAGAGAGCGAGAGAGAGAGAGAGAGAGAGAGAGAGAGAGAGAGAGAGAGAGAGAGAGAGCGCAATCCCGACAGAAAATTATCAATACTTAATCATTTGCGAGACGAGATTGTAAAATTCGTCAATTTGTAAGGAGGAGATCGCTAGATATTCTTCCCTTCAGCAAAAATTCCGAGGTGAGAGTAATACCTACGATAAATCAAACTCTGCCATTCTCTCGTCTTTCGCTGTTTAAACGAAAAATCTTACGCGCGCGCGGGCGTGTGTTTTCTCGGTATACGTTTTATAACGGAAAAGTTAGTCTTGAGTTCGAGCTAAGCCTTTAAATTGCTGATGAAAGCGAATCTCCATTTAGTCGTGTTCGATTGGATATTCTCTTGGCCTATAATTCTTCCGTGCATAATTCCTGTTGCAATAAATCTGAGTGCTCTAAGATTAGAAGCAACCGCGCGTTGAATATCATGAATAAAACGATGAGTCTACGCAAAAGTAGTCTCAGTCTCTCCCTTCCCACTTTAATATACTACATCCCAAAAATATATAGAAATTAGAATTATTAATTAAATTTATTTTCGAATTATTAGCTGGATTACTCTAAATAAAATAGCAACTATATATTTTTCTCTCGCCGACAAATTGTGTAATAACAAAATTAAACATTTATAAAATAAAATTGGAATTGGAAAAGAAGATACTTTGTATATTATCAGGATTGTCTATACTGGATAATTAATGTTTACAACTAACAGATTATTAAAGAATACGCTAATTCCTGTCCGTATATAGAAGTAGATAACCTTTTATCATACTTGGGTTGCAAACGTGATTCATATTAAAAAAAACGTCGAATCGGAAATTGATCTATGAACGATTATCTTAGTATCTAGATGCGAAACAAGTGTGTTCTTAGTAATTTCTATTCATAATGAAAGCGCGCAGTGTTTACCTTGTAGATGCGCACGCTGATCAATTATCAGGAAGCCGAAGGTTCCCCGGGTTTATTCTATTTGGTACAGACGTGAACTCTTATCGAGCGATCTCAAATGAATGGAGTCTCGCGGCGATAGAACGCAGCGATCGTGCGCGCGCGAGGCAATATCCGCCAGCCGTTAATTATAGCGACATATCCGCGCGGCGCTGCGTTACGCGGGTATGAAGTATTTCCATTTCCATGATTGGACCAACGACGACGCGAAATCGGCGGCGCGGCGGTACAGATGCGGTCCCGTGATTCCGCGCGCAGAAAGGGAGAAAGAGACGCAAACGTGACAGCACGAGGGAGACAGAGAGAGAGAGAAAGAGAGAGAGAGAGAGAGCGCGGAGGGGAGTGTGCCAAATGGGGGGTCGCGACGTGTTAGGAACCCGCCGCGTGTCAATTAAGTGGCTCTGACCGGTGAGATACGGGAGCTCCTTCCCGTGCGGGATATGCAAACGCTCCGGCTCCGCGCGGGTTCGAGCTCGAGCACGGCACACACGTCGACCACACGTATGCACGCACGCGAAATGAAACACGGCGCGTGTAGGCTACGAGGGTGCGTACACAGGTCCGGCCGCGATGTTGTGTCAGTCGGCTGTTACTACATCCGGGAGAAAGTTGATAAATTTACAACCATGCGCTATTCTTCGACTTATACGATCGAGCTGGGAGAGAGACTTATTTACTGGACGTGAAAAGAAAAACAATCGGCGCGGGTCTCAAAGAAAGCTTAAAGTATTTAAGAAAGTTTGTGAAAATTTTGGGGAGTCCCCTAAGTGAGCATTGCGTTATACGTGAATAAATTATGTAAATTACGTATTTTATGAAAATTTACATAATTTATTCGTATATATACTCATATATATTATTATATATAGTTATATAATTACATTAAATTACATTACGCATTTAATAACGATTTCAATTATTGATCTTCCCTTTTTCACATCGCAATACATATATGTATATGTGTGTGTGTGTGTGTGTGTGCGTGTGTATTTAATCTCGTTTATTTGCTCCGCACCGCGATGTACACGGTGGGCCAGCGATACACGAGCAAAGGTACACGCCACGCTTAGTGGTCCCGCTCATCTTCTTGCTCCTCTTCGTCTTCTTGCGTCCCATTACGAAAGCACGTCCTTCCCAACGACTCTGCCTTCCTCCTTTCCTCCTTCGTCCCTATCGACCTTCTCTCCCTTTCGACACGGTATCCTCCCCTTCTCTGCGCGTGACATGAGACCTCGTTATGATGACCCCGGCTCGGAAACGTTCACGGAGGGCCCTATCCATCGCGATCGAGAGCCGATCCCTGTTTACCTTCGGTCTCAATGACCGAGTCCGCGTACGAGGCGTATTATCCTCCCCCGCTTTTGTTCGCCGTGGAGTCCGCTATTTTTTCGGCTTAGCAAACTCGTTGCTCTCGCAGGAATATTTTCTTCCATGCGAGCGATACTTAACGAATATCGATTCCGGGATTCAATCATATTCTTGTATCTTGCCCTCGCTCGTTGTCGGTCTACCCCTCGATGCTTATTATCCACTGTATGACATAACATTCTTTCTACCAATCTGTATAATAAACTGTATCTCGTCTGTTGTTAAACTTTTTAAGCTTCTCGTGAGTTTATATTATCGTATTTCTTCGCTTATCTAATATCTCTCTGTATTCTTTATAAAAAGAATGAGACTAGATTTGTAGCCAATCGAGCAAACAACAACGCTTGGAATAAAATCACATAGGCTGGGCAGTAGATTAATTTATAATAAACTCCAAAAAATATTTAACAATGAAAACAAAAGAAAAGATGAGTAACCCCTAGATATACATCAGAGGCTGATCCATTAATGATAATGTCTTCTCTTATTATAATTGCGTTCTCAAGTAGAAAAACGATATCGCGAGAGAGCAAACTGAGAAAACGCGGTGTAATGGACGGCGATCGTGGCACGTAACTAATTCGACGGCGGGAAAAATGCATGTGGACTCGCTTGTTAGGAGATTCGGATCGGTAGCCGCTTTGACAAGCCGGGCCGATCGCGCTACGTGCGTAGTAATATGTAAATATAGGATGTTTGCGTTATTTAAATGCGTGCGCGCCGCGCCGCCCCGTAACGAGATTAAGATTTACGACGTTACACCGGTACGAACTTATGAAACATCGTTGCGCTCGTAATGCGGCAGCCAACTATACGCGCAAACTTGCCACCCTTGATATTTCATGCCCTGTTATTACGCACGCAAGGTTGCGCACATTGTAGGTAGCATGCAAATCCGCATGCATCCGGGCCGAAGGAAATGAATAAGGCCTGGCCAAGAGTAATCGGCATTCCCTATTTAGATAAGCTCACGATTTCATTCCGACTGTTTTCGCCAAGGAGAAAACAGTTCGCGGATAATCGACCGATATCGTACCCCGTCATCTCACGCGATCGCCTATACCTACGCGATAAATTGCAACGATTATTTAAGTTGTCCGTAAATGCAAGAGAGTTATATAAACCTAAAACAAAAAAAAAAAACAAAAAAAAAATCGTATCTCCCAAAGCGTATCTTCCCTTCACCCTCGGCCGTGGCACTGGCAAGTTTTCACATAGAACGAACGCGCATCGGTTGTGTGTGATCATTAATGACATCCGTGAAATTATATACATATAAACCACGTCTACGAATTTATTTATTCTTTCCCTCACGGCGTATTCATACGTATACCGCATACGCACACGTACAATACAAACGCGCGCGCAGCGTATAATATAATATTCAAATATTTGTTATCGTCGCGTTTGCTGCCAGTATTACAAACCATTATCCAATTTCGCAGGTTCCTGCGGATTTCATACCACGCATACGCTCGTCGTTACTTTCGTACGGCGCGTCGTGTGCGGAAGTGCGTCAACAATTTCATTCGTTCGTCGCTGCAGCGATCGTTATAATTGTCTCGTGATAATAGCGAGAGACCGCGACCCTCCAAGTTATTATTACAAAGGGAGGATACGTCCTCGGCGATCATGTCGCTGTTCAATTTCTGACTTATTGAATTCCCCTATTAACCGTTCGCCGCGACGATTACACTTAAGTGAGGAAAAAGAAAACTCCCCCTCCTCCCGTCTAATTAAGCGCGCTAATGGAACCTGTTCGCTCCAGGTGGAAGCTCCCGTCGCGTCGTAGCGTCAAAGTGCAAACATTAAATATGCCGCGGACGATTTTTAAGGACGCGATACGGCGCCGGGCTTACGCTGTTAATGGAAGGATAAGAGGACGAGACGAGCCGGGGGTGGCGCGAAGGTAGCGCTGCGGGGAGGTGCGGGGATGGCGTTGAAGGATGCGAGAGGACACGAGTATGAAAAGGGCGAAAGGGTCGAGGACCGGAAGTGCACGGAGTGTAGGGTTGACGCGCGAGTAAAGGGACGGAGGGCGAAGAGGGGGGGGGGGGGAGAGAGAGAGGATAGGAGGATGGCGAGGGTTGAAGAGCGGTTTAACGCGTTTCCGCGGTAGAGCGGTTTAACGCGCACACACGGCATCGCCGTGTATACGTGCATACGTACGCATCGTATGCGCGATACCTGCGTTGTGTGTACAGATGCGTGGTACACGGCTGTGGGTGTTAATGCACACGTATGGTACATGCGCGCCGCACGGTAAAATCGTTGCAACCCTCTATCGCGTTTCCAAACTGTGTTCATATTATTTTCAACAAACTTTCCCAGCTGGGCGATTCGATTAGGAAACGCGCTGGAGATTTCAATCGCCGAATTACCTCGTCGTTTTCGACGAGACAATTCTACTCGTCTCGCGAGTAACGTTTGGGGGAGGGGGGAGGGTGCGGAAATTTTTGCGAGGAGACCTGAAAGCCTTCGGACAGTCCTGAAGGTCGTCGTGAATTATGCATACGGCTTTGCGAGTCGCGTATATCGAAAATCGATACACAGATCGTTTGTCATCGTAATGTATAAATTGCGCTCTACGCGCGGATTCTCCCTCTCCCGTTTTCTTGCGCCTCGGTAACGTATTTTTATCTCATTCTACTCCGATGTTAAAAATATTCGAATCATCCAGTGTAGCGAGCTTTAATGAAAACACGGAGATTCTCTTGTTGCATACTCGTTTATTACACATGCGAAAGGCTCGCTCGCATCTTTGCAAATTTGCCGGCGGGATTAGAGGACCTAATAAGTTTTCGCACGGACAGGAACACGTGTAACCCCATAACGAAGAAAGCTTTCTTGATTATACAACCTACGCAGCTTTTCTTAGTTATACAGAAAGGAAGGGGGAGAAAGAGAGAGAAAGAAAGACAGAGAGAGAGAGAGAGAGAGAGAGAGAGAGAAAGAGAAGAGAGAGAGAGCTTTCTCGATTATACGTTGTAACCAACCTTTCTTGGTTATGCAAAAAGCCCGCCTTGATTACGCGTCGTAATCAAGAAACCTCTTCTGATTGTGCCAGTGAACGTGTTTGCGTCCTCCTGCCTTGCTTCTCCCGCCGCGATATTCCTCCCAACACGGAGCCGACGTTATCTCGCAGATATTTTCTGAAAGTGCAAATATCATCACGTCATCAGGGGATAGCTGCTGCGATAACAATCTTTTAGGGTCAACCTACAATAGGTGTAGTAAACCTTAAGCTGTAAGAAATTGACCAATCACAGTCGATTCTCCTCACATTCAATTGTCATTGGACAATTTCTTAAAGCTTACTTGGCTTAAAGCTACGTCTAGTAGATGGCCCTTAATCCTTTGCGGACGGGAAGAGCACAAATATGTACTTTCCGGTTATATTTTGGAAACTATTTGCTCAATTTTCACGCGACTTGATATACGAGGATTTTTAATAGTGCTCTTTTCGATTCTGAGGTAAAAAATACAAAATTAACAATGGTAGATCCAATATGATCGACATTAAGAAACGAAAGATGTAAATATATATAAACTTGATTTTATGAAATGCATAATATAGAAGAGATAAATGAGATAATAATTTTTGGTGGTAATTTTCCTAATTTTTTATGAAGAATATTATCGAAAATTTTCAAATTATGAGTTTCCTGGAATTAAATAATATTTTGCAGTTATGTTTTTCAACGTTTTTTTCATCATATTAAATCTATCATTTTAAAATTGTTATCTAAGATTCTTTAGAAATGGCTTAGTTCAGATTTGATTAAAATCTAACAATTCTTTAATTTATGCTTTCAAAGTTCGCTACTTTGGATCTGTTATTTTTGATTTTTTAATTCTGATTTAAATTCGGATTCGGCGATCTCAAACAACATCCATAAGTCTTCCATAATTGACTCTTTTAGTAATCTCCCGTCCTGAAAGAGTTAATTAAACCAGAAACTCTCCGAATGAAGACATTCGTCGCGAGATCTACATTTGTTCAAGTTGCCTTCAACACGATCTTAACTTAAAACCTTTGATATTCATACGGATGACAGATTTATCGTTAGATCCTACGCCACGCCGTAAGAAGGTATCGTGAGAATGCGCGAATTGCTTCCTCGTATATCAACGTTACACGCGATAGTAGCGTGTGTGGGCTGCGTAATGAAATGCTAAACGCACAGCGGGGGGTGTGGCGGCGGCGTAAAGAATGATCGTGTAAAACTTTCGTGACGACTCGTGCGCGGGCGCGCGACGTCGCGCCGCATTATCAGCGACACGATTGTAATGCAGATTCGCGCCGGACTAATTGCTAGAAATCGTTTATACTCCCCCGGGGGAGTAAAGCTTTTGCGAGAGGGCCCTCACTTGTATGCCTTTGCTTTTTTCTCTAAATATAAGAAGGGAAAGGGTGTCCGAAGTACAGAAATGTCCTGTTTACATCTACATTGTACGTCAACGGAGTTCGTTGCGCGACAGGCTTCGAGAAAGTAATCTCTTCTTCAAAAAAATTACGTAATTTTCTCAAATAAATTTGCATTTTTAACACTGCATGTTAAGTAAGTACATGGCCGTGTGTCATGTTTGAGAAGTTTAGGATAGCTCGGCGTTAAAGAGTTAGTTCGGGGGCTACGGAACGAGGCCTTTTCGGTGCACGAAACGGAAGCAATCAATGAGGGCGCGCTACTGTATACACATAGCAAATGCATAGAAGAGGCGAGAAGGAGACAGAGGGAAAGAGAGAGAGAAAGAGAGAGAGAGAGAGAGAGAGAGAGAGGTCACGCGGGTTTCATTTAAAACGGCGCGCAGACCGGCCAGCGAGGGCAGCCGATGCACGTCCAAGTATAAGTGCATATTATCGAGTTCGCCGTTCCGCCATCCGCGGTCGAGGGGGAGGAGGTTACGCTGTCCGTGAACGAATGCACGATCACGAAGCAGCGGCACGAATGCGGCCCGGTTCAGGGGGGAGGCATGATGTCGAACAGGGGCGGATTAGGGCCGGCCGCACGCGCGATTATCCGCGGCAACGAGCGCGAAGGAACGGCCGTGGTCGCGGCCGCGACTGTGTACTTAGGCGCTCGGTGCTTGCATAACGCTGGAATTAAGTATTTATTCGGCCGACGGCAACGCGCACGCGATATTCAGCGACAGACGCTTGCATTCAACGTTAAATGTGCGATAAACATGAAAGCGGCGCGGGAAAGCCCTCGCGCGAACTCTGGGACGTCCTGCGCCGCGCCGCGCCGCGCCGCGCCGCGCGGCCTGATACTACTCGCTTAATTGCGCCGCTCAAGTGCGTGAAATGACGAGTTATTCGTGGGAAACGCGAGCGTTTCGCGGGAAATTAGTTCTCTTCGCGATAAACGAGACTACAGCTACGTGTACGCGTTACGCTTGCAAAATAAATTGGGGAAAGTTGGAAAAATAAATTTCAAAAAAAAACATTCGCGCGGAATTGAAATGTCGATATGCGATTATAGAATTAAATGCGTGGCTGATAATCGGACAAGAATATTTTTTTTAACTACAAGCTAATAACCATTTCCCGTCGGCGAAACATATAAATCATTTATTAATATGAAATCCATTACTGCACTGAAAAAAAAACCGTTAATTTGACTAAATTTTTCAACTTAATTAAATTTCTTCTGTTCAAGCACTTATGCATTTAATTTATATGTATATATAAATACATGAAATAAAATATATATATAATACTTATATATAAATACTTAAACTTTAATTTAAGTATTTATATATTTTACTAAAATACATAATTAGTTAAATTAAAATACATAATGGTTAAATTAAAGAAATTTAATCAAGTTGAAAAATTTAGTCAAATCAATAGCTTTTTTCTCAGTGTGAGTAAATCGATTAATCGTGGCATTTAAGTATTTTCGAAGAACACACCGCAACTCTAAGCGTGTAAAAATTCCTCATTCGTATATACGTGTGTGCGTGTGATTTAGTGTTTAATTTTTCGCGTAAATAAGAGCAAAAACGCGATAAATTAAGTTATTTTCATGCAAACTAACGCTTGGATTTGGATTGGCGCGAATTAATCCGCACGTCTACAGGCAGCTCCTTAAAACAGATCGTTTCTTCATTAATACCGGGGGGTAAAATAATACTTGATTGATTCAATTAAGATGCACTGTTTAATTGACTGTGGCGTTCGAATAATATTCATTAGGGGACGCGGATGAAGAACGCTGGTCGTTCTCATTGGCTCGCGGTGGCAGGCGCGGGAAAACGATAAGAACGACAAGCCGCGGGGGTGGGATAGAAGAGCCACGCAAACCGGTGGTAATCCGCGTGGTGCTCGTACGAGGGCAACGAGCGAGAGCAGAACGGCAGAACGGCAGAACGACCATCCGCCCCTGGAGGCGGGCCGGGTTAGTCAGGACTAAGCTCGGCACGATCTATCCGCGGTCGTGCGTGTTCGTGACTTGGGTCAGGCTCGCCTAGCCTGGGCCAGGTTGCACGGGCCCGGGGTTGTTCTCTCCGTACACCTGCCCCCCACCAGCGACATACGTACAAACACACGTACACACAAACACAGGCTGGCGCATCGCAAGCGTCGCGTTGCCGCCACCATCTCCTTCTCTATTGCTTCTGCCTTCGATCCTGTGGACCTAAGGAGCAGTCACGGAGCAACCCTTGCCGTGGCGGGCGTTAGAATGCCCAAGGGGGACGAACGAGGCCGTGATGCAGCGGTAGGCGAAGGACGGGGCGGCGGTGCAGAAGCGGGAGAAGGAGGTGGGCAAGAGGATCGACTCGGTTTGGAAAGAGAAGGGCTAGGGAGAGGGAGGCAAAGACTCTCCGCAGGTCGATACCATCGCTAAGAGCCACCAGGTTCAGGTCTCCCGCTGCCTTCATGCACTAAGAAAAGGGACAGAGGGGGAGGAGATGGGGTGGGCGAGAGTAAGAGGCGGCGAACGAGCGAGGAAGAGGCGATGCAAACGAGAGAGACGCAAAGGCTTCCCCGTAATTATTCAGCAAGGAGGACCCGCGGGTCAAGTCAGGTTATCTTAGCACTAGGATGCAGGGTTATCTACCCTGCCTTACTCTCCCATACCTCCCCCGGTTTGAGAGCGAACGAGACCGAACGAGGGAGGATAGAGAAGGGAAGACGGGGCGAGCGAAAGAGCGAGAGAGACAGCAGGACTTTTCTCCGTGTCCCGTAAACGTCTCGTACACTTCTCTCCGCTTATATACGCTCGTAGAACGTAGATGCATGTAAGTACCTGCGATACCAGGCCGCGATACTCGCCGGGATACACTGGATACAAGAAAGATGCCCTTCATCTTCAAAAAGACACAAGAGAAAAATCGTCGATTTAATCAATGATAACGTCGTTCGCGTGAACGCGCGCGTTGCATATTTCGACGAGACAAGAGCGGAGGAACGAAAAAATTAATGAAATCATTGCGTAACGATTTAGCGGAAGCGGGTCGAAATACTGGCCGACCATGTCCTCCGGGTTTCCTTGCCTCGAAGATGCACGCACGTGCGCGTTCCCACGTCTTCGTACGTGCGACGCATTTGCATCGGCACAGACAGAGAGAAAGAGTGAAAAGGAGACGAGAGAGAGAGAGAGAGAGAGGAGGGCAGTGCCTCGAATAGCTGCCTCGTATAGCCGCGACAATTGCGGGCTACGCGTCCGCGAACGTGTCCCATTCGCCCGTTCGGCGGTACCCCAGGATCCGAAGAGTATTATGTGGCTTTACGGCACGAGCGTGAGGGATGCAGCGCAATGACGCGGGAAGAGGACCAAGGAACCCGAGAAGAGAGAGGGGGTGAGGGAGGAAGGTGCAACGCATATGGCGCGATAGGGCGTAGCGCACGTAGGGTCTCTATGCGGAGACTCCAGCTGCGCCATGCGCGTCGTTTGCCGCAAACGTGACGCTTGCTCGTCATACGACGAACGACGGCGGGACCCCAAGGAGACGATGATGCCTTTTTATGAAGCTTGTCGCTCGAAAAATAGAAAGAGAGAGAGAGAGAGAGAGAGAGAGAGAGAGAGAGAGAGAGAGAGAAGTGAAACGTCGCGCTTGCTGTTCGTCTCTCCTCGGTCGGGCGGCAACGTACCCGGAATAATTTTTCCGAGGGTACTTCGCGCCCGGTATACACGTGGGAATCGAATTACCGCCGGCTTTCCGATATCCGGTTAGTCGCGCCTGGAGCGCGATTCGCGAGTCGCGTTCTCCTTCTCCCCCTCGCGCGTCCGCCTCTTGTTCGACGCGCGAATGAATCTCGGCAAATATTGATTCGACTTGACGCCCAAAACGCCCGGAGGTGGTTGGTGTAGGTACCGGTACCGAGGCATTTAAATCGCCAAGAAACCACCGGCGTGGTATTCCATCGCCGTCGTGCATGCATCGTGAAATTCTCTCGCGAGACAGTTAACCGCGCGATCCGCCGCTATTGCAGTTAATATTTCAACGATTTAAGTTCCTGTCAGATTCGTTTTAGTCTGAACAATTTTTTTCCTACATGTGCGTCGAAAGTGGTCCTTTTCGTGCGTAAAATTACCGATGTCCACATCACGTTCTCTCACACAACTCACTATTACAGTTTTTGTTCTCTAATAGTTGGCATAAATCGCGCAGGAATCTTGGCTAATTTATCAATTCGTATCACTTAAAGACCACTTTCGACACATTTATAACAAAAAAGATCGGCTTTTTGCTCTTGTGACACAATGTAATAATGCATCTATAAAAATATTTGACGCCCAATGTTACAAGTGTCGCGAAAAATGATAATGGGTTCGATAACATTTTTAGCGAGTACGTAATAAACGCCAACAATTCGAATTCCAAAGTCCACTGATGAAATCAAATGCAAAGAATACGAGATTCAAATTATGAATAACTCCGTGTAATCTCCGTAGTATACATTTGCAATAGATATTACCTGAGAATATCGAAGGAAACTTTTTTTCTTTCTTTTTATTCCATTTGCCGTAAGCTCCATTTTCTCTCCGTGGAGGCTGACCTCCGAAATGCGATTTTCGACGAGCACCCGGGATCTCCTCGGTACGGATAATGGCGATCGTTCCAGGGTTTGCAGTGAAAATTAAAGAGGAAGTGGAGAGAGAGAGAGAGAGAGAGAAAGAGAGAAGGAGAGACGGAAAGGGGCTTACGGGAAGGAGAAGAAACGAAGACAAGGGACGAGGAAGAGAAGGCGAGCGCGAGAGATCGCTGGTCTGATTTCACGCTCGGGCTGTTTAGCGATGGACGTAGATACGAGACACCTTCTCTCGAGCGTGCAGCAACAGCGGGATACCAATCCACCGGTTCGTCGAGAGATCGTGACCTTCCATCCAGCGAGAGGGTTTTCGCGAAAAAGTGACGAGGACGGAGCGAGAGGCCGAAAAGCGATGCCGAACCATCGTCCAACCATCGGAGAGCACATTGTGCGCCTGCCACGACTATTCCCACGCGTTTGCACCATCCCTCATCGTCATCGTTATTTTTTCCATGCATCGCTTAATCTCGTTTCTCTCTTCATAGTTCTTTGATCCGAGGCTACCTCTTCTAATCGTAATCGCGCTGGCGCGGTACACGATCGGACGATTGAAGCTCGTTTGACTACGCGTTCCAATGAGCCCGAATCGCCCAAAAATCGCCGATTCGCTAGACGAAAACAATCCTCTCTTTCTCCTTCCCGCCGACGCGGATGTCGTGAGGCGGGGAACGCGAGCACGACTCCTCCGATCCTCGTCGTGGTGTATACGCGAGCGGCGTAACGTGTCTATATATCTCGAGCCGGGATGCTGTAGATAATCCGCGTGCAGATACACCGCCGGCAGAATCAGGCCGGAGAAATTACTGGCCGTCCGCGATTTCCCACGCAGCTCTCCCCCCGCCGCCCTCGCCGTTCGGTTCGACCGCGAGGAAAGAAGTGTTTTTAGAGCGCCGATCCAGAGGAAGACGACGGAGGAGGAAGGGGGGAAAGGGAGAGGGAAGATTTCCGATCGAGATTAAGGGCCAGTGCTATCGCCGCGCGATTGCCAACGGTCATAACGGGCAAAGTGTTTGTTGTTCCCGCCGCGCGAGCCCGCGGAATATTCGCGGGAGTGCGTTCACCCCCGATTAGAGTTCTTGGACGCGATGCTAGCGAGGTCCGCGAGCTATTCCAACTTTTCCGATACCCCCTCTCATCGATCTGCTACGTGCATAATTGAGACCGGATACGAGTATCGGACAGCTGCATTTTCGACTAACGTGTGCTCGTTGAGGAAAATTCGAAAAATTTGCCTAAGACATATCGAAATTTAATTTGGACTTAAATGCCAGAATCAGTAAAACGACCACTTTTCATTGACAAGGCATTTGTCTTAAATTATCTTAAAATATATAGAGGACAATTTTTTTGCAACGGTCAATTTTTTTTGTCGGGCTCGTAAAGTTACTCGTAAATTCAGTCGAATGAACCCGAATTTACTTATTATTAAAGCGTTCAATTTTATTTTTACTTTAGGTATGAATTTTGGATCGCCGATTAAATAACAAAGTAACTATCCTTCGCGTACACATGCAGAAGTGAAGCTTAAATTTTCTTAAAATTATCTCTGTGTTATTTTAGCGTTTTCATATTTAGCTAGTCCTCGGCGTTCTGTATTCTTCTTAAGAATCAGCCTGGATGTGCAACGGCAGAGATAACGTATTTATAGCTTATGGAATAATTGATCGCTTCTCGGTACGGCAGACATCTGACGTATTTGTCCTGATCGTGTCGCGACGTAACGATCGGACTTCCTCCTCCTCCACTACCATCACCTCCTTCTCTCCTCCATCTCCTCTTCCTCCTCCTTCCCTCACCGTTCCTCGTCCTCCACCTTCAAGGAGGAAAGCGGCGCGTTTCCGCAACGTTATCCGCGGTGAATTAAATTAATCTCTCTCGCAGACGGCGGGATTGTTGCGGGAATAGGTAACGCCGCGTCACTCGTGAGTTATTATCGCACGAAAGGCGCGTCTGTGCATTCTCGCATCCGTGAGGAAGACGTCACGGCGCCATAACCGCCGCCTGCGACTGACATTGCCCATGGAAACCGCCCGCGAGAAACGCCCGTCGGAAACGCACGTACAGCGGGCGCGGGGCGCGGTTAAGGCGATTGCGCCCGCGGTTAGGATCCGAGCGCTGCTGCGGTTCACTCGGCGGCCGATGCCGCCGTCGCTTACGTGTGTCGCTTACGTACGTCGAAAGTCCGCGAGACACGAGTCGCGAAAAGGGCCGCGGGCGCGCGGCATGATGGCGTAATGGCGCTTACGTCTTAAGGAGATATGGTAAATTTTCTACGTTAAAGCTAGCGCGTTGCTCACGCCAACCGGTGGAGGTAAACCCTTACCTCTTTGGTGCGTGTAAACAACGCACACGCGCTTTGACGTAGAACGAACTTTAGGACGTAAAGCGATGTTGCGTTGTACGTTATGTACGTCGAAAAGTCATGATAGAGCAGGCGTATAACGGTGGTTTTATCGGATCTATTATAAATTCCGAAAATTAGAGACGTAAAACTCGGCCGATACAAGAATGTGACTTCAAATCGTTTTCTCCGTGCGGTTTTCGTTTCGCGAATGCGAGCGTATACGCGAAGCAACCGTTCTCGACTTCCACGATTCGCCTGCGATAAGCAATTTGTTTCAGTTCGGATGTCGCGTGCGACAAAGGTGTTAAAATGAAATTAAGACGCGGTAGCGAGCTGCTTGAGTCGGCAGCGCGTTCGGTTATCTTTGCACGGCTTGGTTTTCTGAGAAGCTCAAAGACTTCCGAGTTGTTCGTCGTTGTCGTCGACGTCGTCGTCTTGCAGGTCGCGCAACCACCGGAAGCTGCGAAAGGGCTGGCGAAGATGCGAGGGGGAGCAGGGGGGGGCACGAAGCCGAAACAATGGCCGGAATAATGGAAACTAATGCAACGTCGGGAGCCAGGCCCGCAGTTCCTCGCTATTGAAGGAATACCGTCCGTTCCGGGTATCGTCTCATTGTTTGCCGGATTCTGCGAAGCCGAACTGGGCGGTGACGGTCCTCGGTTCTTGCCGCTCGCGCATTTCGCGGCTCAAATTTCGCAGACGCGTTAGCTGCGGGCATCTTTCTCGTAGTTTCTTGCCTCGTAACTCCGTGACTGCCGAGTGAAGCAAGAAGCGCATCTGAAAGAGAATCAACCGACGAGGCACGTTCACGTTCGCGATACAATTGAATTTAAAAAAAAAAAATTGGGACGACATGTTCAGAGTAAATAATACAATAATATAAAGTAACGGCAAAATTAAAATTAATTATCTTTCATCTGCCTATTACTCTATTCAGATCGATTCCGATATTCACAATTGATAAAGTATAATAATAATAATATTAAATGTAACAAAGCGATAAATATACAATAAAAAATGAAAACGCGTTAATATAAAAAAATCAATTGCTTCGTGCAGTTATAAAATTTTATCACCCGTTAACTCGATCAATTTTTAACCGTCACGTGATTGATCAGGAGTAAAACGTGCAGAGGCACCGGTATACAAGTTCTTCATTGGAGGTGATCGACGTGCGAACGGGAGCGCGCTTCGGACACGACGCCGCGGATTTAAGGCTGTTTACCGCGTAAATCGTGAAACTATCACTCGACCCTTAGGAGCGAGCGTATTCCCGGTAATACCGATCGTATGTACCGTATACGGAGCGGGCGATTATCGCGATGCAGCCGCGCGTCGTCGGCGGCGGCGCGGCCGAGTTAAGAAATAAATCAGGGCAACGGTTTGGCATTAATTGAGCCGCATTGTATAACAGCGCGTCGGTGAAATACGCCGCTCCATCGATTTACGATAGATAAAACATACTTTATGGGGATGTTTCCAGGAGGGCAGCCAAGTTGTTTACAGCTCTCGCGCGGCGCTTCACGAAGGAGGGAAGGAAGGATGAACAAGGAAGGAGGAAGAAAAAGGCGCACGGAGCGGCGGATCGAGGTAGAGGGAGTCGCGGAACGGAAAAGGGCGAAGACGCGGGCGTGAAAAATGTCTCGCGTGCGCGATGGCGGACGGGAACCGAGGGGGAGAGGGAGAGAGGCCCTTCGCCGCGAAGGGCCGACGGCTACATTTTTAATTTGCTTCCCTTGGCGCGAAAATACGTTTTACATTTATTACGGATTTTCTTCTGAACCTTCGTTATTCTACGTAATTTGATTTTAAAAAAAGTAGAGCAACCCGTACTTTGCATCAGAATGTCTTCAACTTCGCTTCTCCTTACTTTCACTTTTTCATCTATGAATTAAAAACTTTTCACAAAGACAAAAATTCCTTTCCGAACCCAACTGATAAAAGTGAATTACAATGTTTCGATCTTAACTTTAGATCCTTTTCAATTAACATAAACCAATAAACAAAGGATTGTCATAGCTGTTGTACGACATAATAAAATTTTTTACTTGATACAAATACACATTTAAAACACATGAACTGCGTAAAGTTTTCGATGTCGGATTCTTGCTCTTTTAGCATTCGCGGGCATGAAAAATACTCCGTTCGATGGCGCACGTAATCGAAGGAATTCCTAGAGTTGGGTTCGAGCTCCGCGCCATTCCCTCACGTAAATTTCCATAATTTTACCCTCGCGCATATCCACGCACATATTTACGCACGCATTACAAACAGTTGCACGAGGATATTGCAACGTGTTACGGGTTACACGATAGACGCGCATGGATGCAGCGCGATGCGTACGTACGTGCACTTAATGATCCGTGTGCCGCGGGCCCTCCTCGCTACCTCCGCCACGTTAAAGCCATATATCAAATGGCTAATTAATGCCGCGCGTAATTACTGCCTATCATAATGCGAGCGAGAGAGGAGCCCGTGAGATGGAGGGGACTTGAGCATCCCCTTCAACTGAGCAATGAGAGGCATCCTTTGCACGAAAAAACATTCCCCGAGTATGATTCCACTCTACTCCGTTTTCCATAATTGTACTTGCGAGTCAACAGAAATTTGGTATAATTATATTATTGATGTGCACGTGGAAAGGATATTTTAGGACAAAATATAAATCGTAGAATAATTAATGTATTTGTTTGTTGTACACATTAGAAAATATATTTTATCTCTCGAAACCATTTTTCAGGCATTTAAAATAGCGCAGACAATTTTTTATAATTCATGAACATATCTTTAAATTTTTAAAACAAATATCAGTACTATATTTTAGAAAAAATAAAATATGATATAATCACCAGTAAAATTTCGAGAAACGTATATTAATAAAAATCGAGATCAAACACGGAATATTCATGTGATGGCACCTTAAATGTTAATATACATAATTTAAGGTCGGTTGTCCCAACTTCTTGGTAAATTTATCTACCAGGTAAGCATGTGTCTATCTTCATTTCTTTTCTTAAATAGATAAAGACAAACATATATTTATCCGATAAATAAATTTACCAAAAAGTTGGAACAACCAACCTTTAAACAAGTATTCTTAAAACGATGATCTGTAAGAGAGCTTGTTTGAAAGAAAATGATAGCCACTTTGACAACTTATATGATTAACAGATACATTAATAACACTAGACACAAAATATTTCCGGTAGAGATATTTCCTTAATATTTAAATAGTAATTATCTCTTAAAAGTTACATTTCCGGTTCAATATTTATGTGAATTTTTTTTATTTAAGTTGGTTGCACAAATAACATTTGAACTTTAAGACTTAACCCTGCATTAGGCGCAATACGATTTCCACTAAATTTGGCTGAAAATATCTTGTCCTAACGCACAATCGACTGATCGATCATTCGCGAGAGGACGTGCATTTTCCTAATTGTTATAAACAATTAAAAAATTAATATTTATCGTTTTTTGCGCCTCACGCCTAAACGCAGAATACGATTTCCACCAAATTTGGCTGGAAATATCTTGTGCTAATGCACAATCGACTGATCGATCATTCGCGAGAGGACGTGCATTTTCCTAATTGTTATAAATATTTTTTAAATTAATTTTTATCGTTTGGAGCCGTAAAACCGCTACGTCCTCATCGTCGGCTCTGGGTGCGGCAAAAAGCGGTAATGTACTTTATAAAAAAAAAATCGCTGCATTCTTCTGGTAATCAACTATGTTTTGCAAAAGCGCATTTTTATAAAAATTTCTCATATACGTTTAATTAAGTCGTTCTAGACTTCAAAAAATATTTTCGTGGAAATTTGAAGACAGCGTTCCTTGTGTTCATTTGACGAACGTAATTAACAATTTAAAAAACCACTAAACAATTAATAACAATCGCGAATGACTGATCAGTCTATTTTTCGTTAAGACCAGGTATTTTCAGCCAATTTTGGTGGAAATCGTACTTTGTGTTTAAGCGTGAGGCGCGGAAAATGATAAAAATTAGTTTAAAAACTTTATAACAATTGGTAAATTAAAGTCCTGCCGCAAATAATCGATTATTTATTATAATGACTAAACCCTATGCAAATTTTTCAAAGTTCATTAAAAATCTCATAACTAGTGAATTTTTAACGTTTGATTAAATGGTGTTCTCTGGAAACTATATGACGTTCGGCCCTGGCCGCTCAGCGTTTGGCTGCTATCTTCAGCTACATTACATGTATTACTGGTTTAATACTATCGAATCTGTTGATCCAATATTTTCCACGTTTTCTTTCGAGAAAGCGTTAGTTTTATATATGCCTATGTTCTCTTTAGGATTTGTTTCGCACGACGTTTTTAAACGTGCATAGAGAAATATGGTTTTGACTCGTTTCAAATAGAACTTAATAAATGTCTTTTTTTAATTTAAATATTGGACAATAAATAATCTTTGAAAATGGCATCGTAAATAGTTTTGTTATTTGTTCTACATTACTGGAATTTTTCATCTTCTCATGATTTCCAAACAAAAATTATATCGATCACGCTTCTAGACGAACTATAAATTAGCATTCTTTTCCTTTGTTTTACTAAATATCTCGAAAAATAGGTAAAAGCTACCATTCTAGTTTTGATTCACATAAATAAGTTATTCCCGCACCTTACAGCATGGTGCATCTTAAAGTATCCGGCATCCCCACGTTATCCTCCACTGCCTGAACTATTACTACCTACACAGTAGGTTGCGGAATTTTCTCGCAACCGTTATCGCGCCACCACGCCATCTTCGTTTTACTCATCGTGCGCCATGCGGCGCCGCCAAAATTCTTAAGCGCTCTTGAACGGTTTTCCAATAATCTATTTTCGTGTAAACGTCTGCGCGACTTTCTGCTTTAGTCCTGGTAATTGTCGACGACTTCACAACTCGTACACACCAATACCAAACAATGTCGAGAAATAGAACCAACGATCAAATAATTTACAATTACGAAGAATATCAATTAGATTTGTAATTAAGTGATCTCTTTTCGAAAAATATCGGGAGCAATCGAATTGGTCATAAGAGCGCTTTAAGCATCCGATTTCCTGGAGTTCAAGGATAATTGGGATTCTCACTGCGCGCGTATAAAAGTCGAATACGTTCCCTCGTTCGAATTAACGATTAAACGTCGCAATAAAATGCACCCGCGTCGCGAATTTTGTCGGGCACCCTCCCTCACCTCCCCCGTTCTTTTTCTTTCCGTTTCACCGTATCCGCATGGACACGCACGTGCGTTTGGCGCACGTGCACGTCGGCAGCGACGGTCGCTCCGCACCGCCGGGATTCGTTTACGACGTCGTATAGTCCGCGCCGCGCCGGCCCCCGCCGTCGCGTATCAGTTTAACGCGTATCCGCATTACGTTTCCCACCCCCGAGATGCGCGATAAACATTCGCCTGCGCGTCTGGCGGGCGAAGAACGTGACCTAGACCAAGCGAGTAAAGCGTTGCCGGGACTCCGCGTTGATACGTCTCCTCGACCTTATCGGCGGCGGCTCGGGCGATTCCCTCGCCCCCTCCTCCCTCCTCCCGCGCGTTATGATGCAATAAACGTAAAAAATAATATCGGCGGACCCTTAAATATCGTTTTACTACGATTTTAGGGCGGCGAATGTCCGACACGCAAAATCGCAAATATCCGGCGTCGGAAATTCACATTTGGGAAGGCTGTGGAGATTCTTTGCAAATTTATTCTGATATCTATTTCTATGATATTAAAGGAATGCTGGAGACGTCTGTTTTATTGAAGATAGAAAGACAGTAATTTTTGTATCGCAAAATCTTTTTATTTCTTTTATAGATTTGGAAATAAAAGTCTCCGGAATAAAAGTATTACAGATTACTACCAATCTATGGAGTGGAGTTTATACCAAAAACAGAAAAAAATTATTAATTCGCGGTAACATCGTAACAATGTTTGCTTAATACAAAAGATCTATAGTTTGTACTTACCAAATTCATATCTATAGACAATAAGAACAGAGTTTCGAAAATTAGATTTTGATGCCTAATTGAGAAAAAATTGCGCTACGAAAATTTTGGTTACATACACGTGAGAAATCGCAATAAGTAGAGCAATATGGAACAAAAATTTTTGTTCTCGATCTAAAGTCCAATTCACAGATATTAATATATGTACTTAAATTTTGGAAGAGGATTTCCAAATCTATAAAAAAATACATACGAAATCCTATTAATAATGTGCACGAATAAAGATTACATTATCGATTCCGAGTTTGAGGGGCATCCCCTGCAGCATCTCCTAAATAATATGTTATTACGCGAAAAATTTTATAGAAAAATTTGAGGTGCCGCGAGGATCGCGCCAAAAACTTTGATCCCAAATGAGCAAGAGGTCCTCGACACAAGCGAGCGCGTGTGCTAATAAAGCACATTAATAATCGACGATTGGGCGAAGAAATTGTATGACAATGATTAACGCGCGCTACCGGCGGCGTAAGCGGATGCCGGCGCTTATCGCCGCGATTATGCCAACTTTTCCGTGACCCAAGCCGCGACTAATCGAGCGCGACTATCGACCGAGCGTAAAACACATCGCCGACGTTTATTCGATATAAATTATGCATTCCGTCTCGTGCGTGCGCGCGCGCGTGTTTGCGGAATGGACGTGCGGGCGTGTGTCAGTGCCCGCTTGTTCCCTCCCGCGTTTTATGGAGTTATACGGGCGTAGCGCGTAGAGAGCGTATATACGCGCCCCGGTGTAAAAACCGACAGAAATATTTACACGCAAATTGCGCAGCTTCGCGTTTGAAAGCGACGTCGCGCGCGGAAGGGCAGCAGGTAGCATGAGGGGAAAGGGGTTGACTTCCCTTCTCTATCGGACCTCTCCGGGGCTTTTCCGCCCCTCTCTCGCCCCCTTTCGTCTCACCCTCTCGCCGAATCCCTCGTGCTGCTGGACAACTGTTGCTGGTAGTGCATCCATTATTACAGCATTACGATTTGCCGTCGCGCCGTCGAGTATGTGGCAGTCTTATGCATATATGCAAGAGAGAGAGAGAGAGAGAGAGAGAGAGAGAGAGAGAGAGAGGGGGTTCGCACTGTGCATGTACGTCGCGTTATGTAGTTGGCGTGTTTGCTTCTCTCTCTCTCTCTCTCTCTCTCTCTCTCTCTCTCTCTCTCTCTCTCTCTCTCTCTCTCTCTCTCTCTCTCGCCCCACGTGTACGTGTATAACGAAGTAACGCGAGGATGCGCGCGTTAACACCTTTCTTCGACGCGCCGCGATGTACTTATTTCGACACCGACGTATCCGCGGTACGTATGTACACGACATTACTCTCGCGTTACGTATCACATTCAGATCACCGCACCCTGAAGGCGCAGACGAGAGCGCGACATGTTTCTCATTTGGTATCTGGACGCGCACAGTTCTGCGTTTCAGAATCAAACAAGCCGGTTCGCGAGCGACGATCGAAACGTCTTCAATGCGTCCCGGTTCCAATTATGACAACTGTCCGGATTATTAGTTGCGAGATCGTATCACCCCCGCGGAGGCGAACGCACGCCTGCGTTTACACGTGCCTGCGTTTCGCGAATATGCCATGATAGAGACGATGGGTATCTGTCCGGGAGCGCGTGTCTCTATTCACGCGCACGAGAAATGACAAATGCACGTGTATGCGCCGTACATACACGTCGTGCATGACGCACACATCGCCGTCGGGTGGCCTTATGCGAGCGATCGAAACGGCCAACCAGCCCCAGTCGACCAACCGGCTTTATTATTACGCGGTGGCACCGTGCAATTCGCGCGGCGGGCCGGAGCTTAACGTCCGTAAAGCACGTAGGCATTATCGCGCGAACAAGGGGTTCCTTTAATATTTCGATCAGCGCGCTCGCGAGTTATTATCCTCGCAAATCCCGCCGCGGGCCGGTCCGCATGAAGACATTACACGAAAGCAGCACCCAACCCGCCGAAACGTTCGAACTCCGTAATTACGGCTGCTGCGGAGGGGAAAGGCGCGGCGGGTGAGACGGGGAGAGGGGGGGAGTCGCGCGTGACAAAGGTAATTGCTCCCGTGTTAATTCTTGCCGTACGTATCGACGGCACGTCATAATTCAACGGGTTAGAGAAACATTTAGCTCTTAATTTTAACCGCTCATCGGCTGATGTTGATCTCATATTTGTTTTGTAGACTTTCGTATCCAGAGGTTTAATCTGAGCATATTTTTAAACTATAAAATGCCAACTTTTTTCGAAAAAGTAAAACTTTACAATATAAAATTAAAAAATTCAATTATATACATTATTTTATATAAAGCAAAAAGATTTCGGTTTGTGATGAAGATATTAATGGAGTTCGTAAGATCTTATCGCAATAATTAAGCAAACATCGCATGAATATCATAACGTTATATCGAATGTTACATCGAAAAAACGCAAGTTTTTATATGGTAATCTTTTCGCATGCTTAATGCCCATTGGCGAAAATATCTCGCTATTTTCTTATCTGCCGATGGCGCTTATCGGGACAAAGTGTTCGCGAAACGAAATCTAAAAGGTACGGAATGCTTAGAAGAGAGGAGAATTCACACGGCAAAATCTGATGTCGTGGCTGTACCGCCCCAAGCGATCAATCATCTCTCCCCGAGGAAAAGACGAAGACACACCGTTATTTAAGATGTAGCGATTTTTCTAAAAACGCAAATTTGGCACGCGCTGACAATTCTAGAGGTTGATTTGAGGAGACTCGCAAGGGACGTCAAGTCGCAAGTATCGCGATTACTTTCATGTTTCTCGCGCGGCAAAACCGGTTTTGCACTCTCGAAACATTTTCATCAAAGACACCGAGTGATCGACATAAATAAACGAGAGATTCTCTAATTATCCAATCTGAGGGAACCTTCCTTTATCATCACTTGTACGTCACAAGTCTAAATACAGAAAAGTGCCCTAGGCAGTCTTCGATAATTCCTTGCAAGGTAAACCAGAGTTTTAGTGACTTTTATAATTGGTACCAGACACTTCCTCATTCACTCATTTTAAAAGCAGCTACCAAATGAGATATCTACTCGCGGAATATAGATAGCTCGTATATTATATAAGAGAGATACTACATGAGAAATTTAATAATTTTAAAAGAATTAATTATTAAAAACATTAATTCAATATAATATTCAATTTTAAAATCAATTATTTAATTTAAATTTAAATTTAAATACGACATTAAATATATAAGAAAACTAACTATACTGCAGTCTTTTATTATAGATCAATGACCATCAGGTCATTTTATAAAGAAAAGTTATCAATATTGGCATAGACTTCCTAAAATGACATCCCTTTTTGTCAACAACTAAACAATGCATTGTGTAAATGCTAATATATAAAAACCTGCTTAAATAAAGAAATAAACATATGTTACACACAAAAAATTCGGTCTTAATCGCCGATACTTTTCTGCTTATCTTTTATTTCTCCTTGATATCGCTGATAATGTTCTATGCTACCTTGAAATCGGTTATTATAAACCAACGGAAAAACAATCGGATTCAGATTTGTTGAGAAATTCATCGCGATGAAGCGAATCCTAATACAATTGCTCATTCTCGTAACAATCCTGGCCGTATGTTCGATTAACTGCCGGCTTGTATGGACATCAGAATTATTACTAGAACGAAGGTGATGACGTGGTATCTGGATAGCAATCACATCCGTATCGTCCAGGACTGGCGTTAGCAGCGGTTTACTGATTGAAGAGTGCCTCGCTCACGAACCAAACGCTGATGGCAACGCTTTGTATAAATACGTCGATCGCAAAATTGACTCCGCCAAAATGGCGCAAACGCTGTGATCAGATTAAACAAATAAATTCGAGAGCTTTCGAGAAAAGTCACCGAATTAGAAATCAAAGTCGTCACCTTGAAAAAAGAGAAATATTAATTCATCAAATCTTACAATCTCGTCGTAAGGAAAAAATTTTTCTTTCCCTTTATAAATTTGCGTTATGTTAATGTACATATAATGCGTCTTCCAATGATAAATTTTGTCATAACATGTAATAAATAATTCAAAATTCTTTTTAAATCAAGATTAAATATCACAACGATTTCTGTCCGCTTGCAATTGCAAGCTGAAGTAAATAACAGCTCAAATTTATAATGTGCTTTGATGAATCGGTGAAGTTCACTCGTTTCAGTGTGATGTGCGACTTTGAAATTATATGACTTTTCAACAAGTTGCAAATGATATGACTGGATGTAAACTGAATAAAAACTTTCGAAATTAAATGTATATCAAATAACGCTTCGATTTTTAATTCTTCCACCCAAAAAGCAATTGGTGATACGATTGTTTGCGACTGAAATATTATACAACAATGCACTGTGTAATAAGAATGCCTACTTTGATATTCAGTCGCATCGTATAATTCGTGCAAACATACGTCAAATTTCGAGTGAATTTTTTCAAAAGTTAAAGGTTTTGCTTTCCGCATAAAATATTTTTTATATCTGACCATATCCGACAGCATGGTTTTACAATTGGTCATAAATCCCGCATGTGTCTATGATACTTCTCTTTTTTCTTCCTTCTCAATTAAAACGGAAAAATTCACAAATATCTTTATATGCACTTTCAATCCGCAAGGTGTATTCGTAGCGATCATGGCAGCGTGTCACTCACGAGCGTATTAAATCATCCCCCGTCCGCGAAACTCTGGTTCTCTCCGCAACGAGACAAGAACGTTCCGGATTCGGTCGCCATTCATCAGTGTCGATCCAAAAATGCGTAACGTCCGCACAGTAGAACGTGTACTCGCGTAAGAGACCTTTATAGAGATTTTAGCGATTCATTAATAATAAACCGAGTGAAAAACAAGAAAGAGTGTTAGCAATGAGGAAAAAGGCTGCTAGCGGAATAAAGTAGCGTAAAAGTTTCGTTATGATATTGCGTAATCTGCTGCTCTTATTCATGATAGCAAGCATACAGAGGATATCTCAATACTAACTAGAAATATGTAACACGAATGTAGATTACAAAGGTCTTTAATATGTTTGTTGTCAGCTTCAATGAGTAGTGAAGTGAATCATAAGATTTGATGATAATCATGAAAATTAAAATAAGTGGAAGGGTCTTTCGAGAAATTGAATTCGGAGAATGTATAATACATAGTAAATTAGATCTTGAAATCATATTGTAATATTATTTCGAGAAATTTCTAGAAGAGGATTAGTGTTCTATGAAGATTTAGTTTACTTCCCAAGTTATAATACAAAGAAAACGTGCTAAAAAATTCGGTTCTCCATTGCAACGTGTCGTAAATTATAATATACATATCGATGATTAGATAATATCTCGGAGAACACATTCCATAACGTGCTGCAAGTATGTTGGCGAATAGAATTATTTCGCTACGTTTACACAAAGATACTCGCGCGAAAACAAGACAAAGGTTCTTAAATATTGCAAGACACAATTCTCTGGCTGTACTGCTTTTAGAACGCCTTTTTTTTTACGACTCCAATAAAAGCTTCCCTTTATATATCTTTCGCTGCTATGCGATTCTGGAGTCAAACGGCGAATGCGCGAGTTTCCTTAGGCATCGGGCGCCGGTGATGGGATAAATCGGTTTATTCGGTCGTTTTATCGCGTGATCTATGACGGATTTTCACGGTGATCGACGCGATTCGTAAAGTCGACGCGGTAGAAGCACACGTATACACACACGGAGTACGCACAGTAGCCATGTGAAAAGGACATTGTTCCACCTACTGCGCGCGAGGAAACTACCGGTTCTCCGGTGATTTATGGAGAGGGTGTCCGCTGTTCGTGCCGCCGTACCGCATCCTCGGGGTCCTCCTCTTCATCGTCGTCTTCGTCTTCGAGCTCCTGTCCTCGTCGCAGTTTCACCGTGAAGCATTCTCCGTATGCAAGGATTGCTCCAGTTCCCACGTGGCGAGAACCTATGCTCCTTCTCTCTATCTCTCTATCTCTATCTTTCGCTCTCTCTCTCTCTCTTGCTGTCTGTTTGCCTCCTCGAGAGCGTTCGCCCGCCCGCCCGTCGATGCAAGTCATACCGCACGCTACGCGCGGTTATCTATGCGCCGCGGTGCACATGCATGCCCTACTACGCACGCCGCCCGGTACGTACCGATGCTGCACGCGGTGCATTAACATCGCCGGCTGCAACCCGGAAATCCGAACGTAACACGGGTTCGATGGAGCCCCCGCGTACCGCCGTTACCGCGTGTACCGCCCGTTGATCTCGGCGAAAGCTCGGCGATGCAAGACGCCGCGCCAGATCTCCGAGAGCTTCACGAAATTAACAATGCCGACGCTGCCGTTGACACGATTCGTCGCATCGTGTTGCGTCTTGTGCAACATGAATAGTTGCAGTTTTAAAAATCAAACGTACGTCTCATCGCCGAAAAATTCTTTCCTCGCGCTGCGTCGTACGGTTCTCTTTCTCGTCGTTCCAATACACCCTAAAACCACGAAACAGAAATCCAGCTTGTCAGGGTTTATTCCGCCGGCCATGCAGCCATCGGTAGGACACCGTCAAATCATCGTGCGCGGAAGAGGACGTAAAAATCAAGAGAATCCGAAACAGTATATCATCGATGCACCACGGTTCATCTGATTCCGCTGAGCTTTACTAGCACAACGTCCTTTTGTTCGACAAATAGAAGAGAAAGAGAGAGAGAGAGAGAGCGGGAGGATGGCTGTGCCTAAGATGAAAGCAGGCAAGCCTTGCGGCCGGCTGGAGTCCCGCCAAATAATATACCAGCGTCCTATCTATGCTCAACCACCTCTCTCTTCCTCCCTCTGACGAGGCAGCAGTTACTATCGGCTATACGAACCCCATTGGCCCGCCGGGGTACTTTTATATTTATTACGAGGACAGGAGAGAAAACGCGGGCGCGAGGGAGAGACTGCCAGCCGACCGAAATAAAGAAGAGAAAAAGAC
Source organism: Monomorium pharaonis (assembly GCF_013373865.1). Lineage (NCBI taxonomy): Eukaryota > Metazoa > Arthropoda > Insecta > Hymenoptera > Formicidae > Monomorium > Monomorium pharaonis. Next base: position 2,413,324 of record NC_050471.1, on the reverse strand, counting down.
GGACTGTCCGTCGTTGTTACGTGGCGCATAATCGAGGAGAAGCCGGATGATTCCAGTCTATATTTCGGCTTTTGTCACACACCGCGGAACGGTAAGCCCCTTCCCTTCCTTCATCGTCGTTCTTCCCGCGAGGAAGGCCTTACACCGGGGGAATTTTTTTCCACGCGTCCTCCGCCACTCTCCGCCGGATTCCGTCGGCGTACTTGCATTTCCATCTGTAACTGTCACCGAGTATCTGTTTGAGATGAGAGCAGCGCGAATGACTCACCGGCCGCGGTTGTCCTCGGATTCATTTGGTTTGTCTGCGACGGTGTTCCTATACTTGCTTAGCAACGTTTATCAGCATCCTAATTATTAACGAAATTTAAATAACTCGTTATTATTACACGAGATAGATATAGGGTCATATATATTAATAATTGTAATGCAACATTTTTATCGCACAAGGGAATATATTATTAACGAAATATTAGTGTTATGTTCTGAATTTTTAAAAAATGAGGAAAACAACAGAAGCCACAGATAGGAATAAGACAAAATAAATCTCATAAAGTTTTTGAAAGATTAGATGTGACTTAGGCATGTGACGCGGCGTGACCGGGCTAATTTACAAATAGCTCTCTACGATCATTGTCATAAATGCTTCTCATGTGTCAACATGATGAACAATTTATCTTCTCTCCTGCATTTTTCTACAGCATAACTATATAACATTATTATAATAACATTTTTATTTTATTTTTATTATTATTATCATTATTATATACATAAATGGCAAACACATACTGTGATAATAATAACGTAACTTGCGTACAAGCTGATACACAATAACAATGATAAACGACAGTTTTTTAGAAGAGAATAAACAAGAGACGCGTTCACTCTCAAAACACGCGAGCGGGAAGCTACGAATGAATTTGGGAACGACGATTACGGCTTTTCGTAATTTCTCGTCGCTTTTTTTCGCGCCATCCGCTCCCTTTTTCCGCCTTCGTGTAACGAAATGTAAAAAGAAGAGAAGGAGAGAGAGAGAGAGAGAGAGAGAGAGAGAGAGAGAACGGGGAAGAAAGTAGTTCGCGGCGTGCACGAGCCGGCTCTCTCGCGTGTAGCCGAGTTAAACCGACGCGGCGGTGATTGATGACGCTTCGGTGTAACGATCGCCTCTGCACCCGCGAGCGTGGCGCCGGGTTAGGCTCCACCGGGAGACACGGACGAGCGAGAAAGAGAGCCGGGGGTGAGAGAAAGGAAGCGAGGGAGAGTGGAAAGAGGCGAGGCAAGTGAGACAGATGGACGTAGGAACGGACGAAGCCCCTCGTTATCCTCGATTTTACAGGAATTAAAGGGCCGATTATACGCGACCGCCACACCCGCGATTAAGACGGGCGCGGATTAAAATTTTGCCGTTTGGTGATTTTACATTCCGACCGAACGTCGCCCGCGAGAGCCACCGATGTATTTCGGCTAACTCGGGATGACAAGTAATTAACATTAACGCCGAGTTCGATCATAGCAACAATTAGCGTATCTTTTTAATTTTTAAAAATTTGCTTCGCTAAAATTAGTAAAAGACAAATATATGGATACTGAAAACATCGTTTTCGAAACCAATATAAATTAATAATTGACTTTTATATCAAAATTTCATTGCAATAATTATTAAGATTTGAAACTAATTGATTTCATTTTTCTGAATAACATTACAAGACATTTATGAAATATGATTATCGATCTGACTTAAAGAAACATTAATCTGGAACGACATGGGTTATATTATAATTACATATCGTTTTATAGTTTCTTGGTACAAGAAAAAAATCTGTACAAAGCTGTACTTTTTTGCAATTCTCCGTAAGACAGTGGTAAATTTATGGCGAAATTGAAAAATTTATCGCGACAAATGACCAGAGGAAAAGAAGGAAGGGAGAGGGGGGAAGAGAACGGACACAGAGTGGGCAAGAATTTCGACGGGCGAGAAATTTATCGCCCATTCCACCGAATTCGTCGGAGAAGCCGTCATTCGGGCTGTTAACTGTCCCGCTGATAATGGGAAACGTCTGAAGACAGTCTGGGTAGATACGTACATATATATGTACGTACATATATATATATATATATATATAAAAGGCAAGACAGTGACGGCTTCTCAGGAGAGGACACGACCGGGTCGCCAGTAACTAAAGCCATTAATCGCCCGCCATATTGCCTACCTCGTCCAGTCATCCCTCCTTGGCGGTTCCGCCACCCGTCTAAGCATCTACTTGCAGTATCCCCATCCCTATCGCTTTCCTCCCCCTCCCCACTCCCAACCGCCTTCTCTAGTGCTCCAGCTTGCATTGAGTAGCAGCCACCATGGGCCTTGAGCTCGTCAAGTCGCCAGCTTGGAAATTGCTTTCCTCATTTATAACCGGGCCACTGTCCGACCCTTGTTCGCCTTGCGCCCCTTTTCTCCGCGATTCTCACCCTCCCCTCCTCACTGTCAACCTCATCACCGAATGTCCTTCCTTGCGCCTTCGCGCGTCTCTTCGTCCTCGTATATATCAACCTCTTTCTCGCAAGGTTCTTATCGGCTATCGACCCCGTATAATCTACGTAGTTCTTCAGCACCCTTGCGTCTCTTCAGTCGATTTTTTATTACGTACCTGACCCGAGCCATTGAGCGGTGATCGCGTGGTAAAGTATCGCCAACGCTTTGACGGAAGGAAAATTATGACGGGAGATCATGGAAAACGAAGCGACTGCTTTAATGCGGATACTTTTGTTTGACTACTTAAATAGTATGCAACTTTCTTCCGCTGCCGTGCGATCTGAAATTTCGATGACCGTAGGCAAGTCTCGCAGTTTGATAAGGATAAACATAAAGTGATTGCTTACTGGTCGAAATGTTAATAGCGTTCTGGTTATGGTTTGGAGAATGCAATTTCTTCTGTGTACAGAGGTGGCTCGCAATGAAAGACAAACCGAACAACAATCTCAACTATTTCGAGTGGAAAGCATTTCGGATCTTGTAAAAGTTAAAAGACGCATATGAAATATTCTCAGCTTTTATGCGCGCTCTCCCGGCGCGCTTGGCCCAAAAATAAGTTTAACTTGAAGATTACACTCCGTCCGTGCACAGTCGCGATTATCCAAAGCCTCGTGTCTACCTAATGGACTTAGGTTAACTTAGTAAACAGGATTAAGATTTCAAGCGGGCCGATATGATCTTTCCTTAAGAACTCAATTACACCGTGCTACCGTCTAAAGGGGTAGATACAAACGGGAGAAGGCTCACATGCGACGCGACACAGGCAACCAGATTACAGAACGTTACGTTAGACGGCGGATTAAACGCGCTACGCTACAATCAGCCGCATCAAAATTACAGAAGATCTACAGCCGATCCCGATAAAAGCGTTCCGCGCCGTCTCCTTCGTGTCTTCCTCTTTCACTACTCCTCTCAGTGCGCCTCATTTGCATCACTCCATTTGCATCGGGCATCGTGAGGTTCGCGAGTAAACATCCGCATCAAAGTCCCACGATCCCTTTCCCGAAATCCTATCGTATTCAGATTATCGTTTCCGACCAGTCGATTGCCGGCTAAGGAGTATTAGGTCGTCGCGTTTGAAACGTCTGATTTGGTAAACTCGTGCTCCACAAAATGTTTTCATAAAACAAGTCACTTGACGAATAATTCAATCCCTGGCACAATTTAAGAAATCTAATTTACCGCATATATTTTCTCACGAATAACACGATGAATATTCAAGCTAAGGATCAACATTGTAATATGTAAAAGAATGCATAATTTATAATACTATATTAAAGATGATCTAAACCTTAACGTTTACTTTGTATAATTATAATAATTGATATATATTTAGATGTGTATACAAATTGTCGTTATTATATTCATAATTTTGATTTCCTTCGAGCATAATTCTTGTCAATTTATTTATTAAGACAAGAAGTTCAACGCTTCATTTTTCTGTATAAGAATTCACAAAAAATTGTAAACATAATAAAAATAAGTAGAACTAATGGCAATGCCTTGGGATATCATTAATAATGATTAAAAAAGGCTTCACAGAAAAGTTTCTCTTCATAAATGTGTTATCTAAGCACTTCGGTGAACCAAGCACGAAACTGTACGCATGAGTCAGACGTAAACGGAAGAACGAACGAGGAAATCTCGCTGAGAAGAACGCGTTCTCGGCATTGCATCGCATTACGTGTCTCGGCCTCGAACGGAGAGCGGAACGAAGGCGGATGCTGACAGAAAGAGAGAGACTCGCGGCGGAGAGCACCGAGAGCGGGCGAGTAAAAAGGATCGGGCGGCGAGTTGCGGGCAATTATGCGCGCTCTCGGTATCCGCAATTACGCGGTAACGGCGCGCAGAAATCGGCGATTCCAGGGAGGCAAGGCCCTTAGCCGATTGCAAAGAGGATGATCCCCGGGAGGGCGCGAAAGAAAGGCTCGTTTTGCTCGAGCAGCGTCACTCGAACGGCAGATAAAGCACGCAATAACATGCGATCAAAGCGACACGTCATAATCAACACTAAGAAAATTTAATTTTGCGCACGTACACACAATAAATCTATCTTACATATAAAAAAAATTCAAATGTTTTGTAATAACGATATTTAATATTTTATGATAACAAGTACTTTAAAATGTATTTTACAAAAATAATAGAATAAGTTACGATTCAAAAGCTTTTATAAAATTTTTATAAAATTAATTGTAGGTACAAATATAATGTAATTGTTCTTTAAAAAATTTTAAATATAATTTTTTGCACTTTTTTTTACTAAGGCAAGAAGAGAAAACGAAATAGAGAGAACGGTCGAGCGAGGGTTGACTGTGGAATCAACGTGGTTCGATCATTGACCTGGATCGTGTGATCCGGGAAGTGGATGAAGAACGACATGTAAGCAACGAAGTAGCAAAAGCGAGTCGACGGAAACGCGCGCACACACACATCATCGAGAAGGGAGTCAAATCAGCCTTGAAAAAAAAAGAGGACTGAGACCAAGGAAGATACTATCTACGTTCGCTTCGGAAATTGACGATTCAAGAGACGCAACTTGGAAAGACAGACGAAAGAGTAAAGAGAGTAGGGAAGAAAGGGATGAGAAAGATTGACCGGGTAGCGTCTGTCGGACGATCAAAGGGAGAGAGGGTTGGTAGCTGGAGCAGACTGCTATTTATGCCGCTCGCAAATCGAAGGCGCGAATCGAAACTACTTCGGTGCGTCGTCGTCGATCGAGCGTAGACGAAGAGCGACGCTTTACGCTCTCGAAAAGAGAGAAACGAATTGAACGGACGAGCGACGATCCCGTCGGCTGTGAGAGCGCGAAGTCAAGCGAAGGTAGACAAAGGATCGTCGAGTCGCACGGTTAGGATACGGAGGGTGGGCCGAGAGAAAGAGAATAGGGTTGATAGAGAAGACGAAGATGAAGAACGAAGTCGTAGAAGATACTATCGACACCTCTTGAAAATCGACGTGCCGCGGCACAGAACGAAGGCGCAAAGAGGATGAAGACGAGGGATGAGCGGGCTAAAAGAGAAAGACAAATTGACGGAACGAGCGGCCGGCTCGGACAGAATAGAAGAGAAAGAAGGACGAGGGAGAGACTACTATTTACGCTTCGTAGAAATCGTCGACTAAGAGGGCTCGTCCCCTCAACGAAGAATTACGGAGAAGTCGAAGAGAGGAAGGGAGTCGAAATGGAACTAACCGCCTATCACACGATGAGAGATGAAATCAATCGGAAGGAAACTGCTCCTTAAAATTCGATATAAAATAGACATAAACATAGCGGAGCTTAAACAAGGAAGTACAAAAGATACGAGAGTGAGAAGATGGTCTGAGAAGAAGAAAAAACAAAGAGTCGAGAAATTGAACAATTTAATCCTTTAAATAAAAATTTTCAAAAGAATCTATGACAACGTAAGTTGTTTGATGACCAAAGAATCATTTAACTAAAATTAATATTGAAACTTCGCGATCTGCATTGGATCTGTATTGCAATGTCAGGTCATTGAAAAACAAATAAAAAGAAGAAATAAATTCTGATGAGTTTTAGAACTAAGTTTTAAAGATAGAATATAAGCAAGCATAGATCCCATTTCGACAAAAACCGGAGGTTTTAAAGATAGACGAAGTTACCTACGAGAATTTGAGACGCGGGCGCTTGATTAAACGCGGGAACGGCGTGTGATAAACGAGCCAGCGGGTCAGCCGGACAGACAGACAGAAGAGGAAAGAGGAAGAAATAGTGAGAGATAGAGAGAGACACGTCGACGGAACCGTACTTCGTGAGGAGCAACCGAGTCTGCTTGAAGACTATGAGAAGTAGAAGATGAAGAGAAAAGCGACCGCGTAGAGAAAGGGAGATAGGAGCGGGAGGCTGCTATCTACGAGAACACATACGTACTACATCGCGCGCCTCCGAGGCATAGATTGCAGCTCACAAGGAAAGAGCGCGGGAAATGATGAAGAGTAGATGTAGAGAGAATGCAAGAAAGAGAAAGAGAGAGAGAGAGAGAGAAAGGGAGAGACAAAGCGCGAGAAGAGAGAGAGGAGATACACGCAAGAGGGAAGAAAAAGGGAAGAAAAAAAGATTAAGCGGGACGATGGGGAAAGAAAGAGATTCCAACCCGATAGTACGTGCTGTGTGTGTGCGTGTGCGTGCGTGCGTGTGTGTGTACCCCCTCCCTCCGCTCCTTCATTCCACGTCCCGCTTCCCCTTCACCGTCATGGCGCACACATACGCACGCACACACATACACGTACGTTTCTCCGGAATGAACCAGATTATTGGCTGAACCCTGACCGTGGAATTACGTATTCGGTAAAAAGTTCCTTCTCGCGAGGAGAGCCGGAACGGAGAAAGCACGAGAGATAGAGACAGAGACGAAGGATGCGTGCACGCCGGTTTGCCCCGCCAAAGTCCCTCACCTCTGTTCCCGCTCGCACCCTTCCTCACGCGCCTCCCTTTCCCTCGCCTTTCCCTCGCAAAGATTTCTCGTGGATATACGTGAGCGTGCGTGGATGTGAGTGAGCGTCCTGAGAGTTAAGGTGAAACCCGTAGCCAGGGTTGTTGAGGTAGGGAGGATCCGGGTCACAGATCAGCGGGCCCCGCGTGAGCCAGCACCGGGGAAGCCGCCGCGCGCCGCGGCTGCGGAGGGGCCCTGGGTCTCATCGAGAGCGCGTATCGCGAGCAAAACTCGCGCTCGGTGTACCGGCTATCTGCCCGCCTGTTTGTCTTCCTTCCTATCGTTCGCGCTCCTCCTTTCTCCTTCGCGCGCCGGACCATCTCGCATCCTCCTTTCTTTCCCCGAGAGCATTTCTGTCCTCCCCCCTTCACGATTGTCCTGCCTTTTCCTTCGCTTCGCGCTATCCTTCGCCTATCGTGCGTGCACGGCTTTCCATCCTCCTCCGTTGCTCGCGCGCTTATACGCTTTCACATTCCGCTCTGTCCTATCTTCTAGTCTCTCTTTCTCCCTTCTCTCTAGTTTTCTTTCGTTCCTTGTTCGTTCCCCACTCGATATACCAGCTCGCTGCCTACCTACCTGACTACCTAGTACTCGGTACCGGGTACTCGGTACTCGGTACCTGGTACCCGGTATATAGCCCGACCACCACGATCGGCGAACACACCGCAGCGGAGCGACGCCACCCTGAGGCCACCGCGTTCGTTCCCTTCGTTCTTGTTCGCCTTCTCCTTCTCCTTCTCCTTCTGTAAAGTTGGCTGGGGGATTCTTCGTCTCGGTTTCTAGAAGAAGAAATGCATCGGGCCAAGACACCGCGAGCTCACGCACTCTAACTTTTCTTCCTCCTCTTTCTATTCCTCTCTTCCTCACTTCTTCTTCTTCGTTATCGTCTCCTCGCGTAGCCTCGTTACGAGAATCCTCCTCCTCCTTCTCGCATCCGTCTATCCGCCTTCTTTTCGAAGAGCAGCCGTAAACGTGCCTCTTTGTCCGAATGACGTGATGATTCTTCGTTGTCTTGTCAGAGTTATCGTGGATGATGGCGACACCCTTAGATGCCGATGGGATCTTAACGTATGTCGAAATCACTTGTCATCATTCGCATTCGTAACTCTCTAATTTGCTCGTAAATTTTCTTACAGTAATTGTAACTAGATTGTACCACACTAGATTAAATTAATAAAAAAAAAGATTAAATTTATCTTTCTTTAACAAATTATTAAATTGTATTATCGCTGTCATTTCTATCTATTCCAATTTCAACATTAATTTCTAATTATGACAAGAATTCAAGAAAAGCTTCGTTGCTTGATTAAAAATACAAATTAATAAATTACATTACTCCACAATTGTCGCTAATTGCGCATCAATTTCGTATCGGAATTGCATAATTCCTCTTGCGAAACGTGCGATTGCAAATTAGATCAGGTACACGTAGTGTCCGTTTTCCCACGGATTGGCCGGATAGTAGTCGACCGTAAAGCGAACGGCCTCACGAAGATTTTTGATCGAAGCGTGGTATGCACGGCGCGTTAATTGGATTGCTATATTAAAAGGTCCGCACACGCAAATACGCACGCATATTAATTTCTACGGTGCGCGCGCGCGCGAACCGGCGAGCTAGCGCGAGCGTTTTAGCGCTGTGCCGGCTTCGCTCCGGCTGGAAATGCGAGCGGACCCCTGACCTTTCGCGATATACCCGTTACGCCGTGCCTCCACTACGCATTGCGCTCCTTTTTATTGCCGATCGCCGAGCGGTAATAACGTAAATTCAGTGCCCCGCGCGTAGGAGCTCCCCCCATCGACAAGCGAATCCGCTTAAAAGCCGGGCACGACTAGAACTCGCGGCTCGGATTCCATCGGGACTCCGGCGCGGCGTGCCGATAACGGGAAATCTTCTATGAATTATCTTAGGAATGCTCACGACGTTATTTGTCCCAATGGATGAGATACGCAAGATGTACCTTCCTGATCAAACACGCTTTCCTTTAACGACATCCTCAGAGATTGTTAAATTAATCATTAGTCACGTAGGAAAGTGATTTTTAATGTCCCGTTGCATTGTATATTATACATGAATGTTATATAGAAATCATATGTGTATATATGCCTAGGTATACACGTATATATCGATAAATAAGAAACTTAATTATCTCTTAAATCGTGACAAGTCAGTATATAACCCTAGTAGTAGAGTTTGTAATAGAATTCTAGGAATATTAGCTATTATATATGCTAAATGAAACCTGTTCCGTATGATAGTAGAGCTTTTCACACATATAAAACGTGCATATTTCAAATAGTTATTTTTTAATTTTAAAATTTAATTTCCGTATATATTGTTAGTCTTACATAAAAGAACGATTTTACTGAAGTTAAAATTTAGCTAAATATCAAAATCGAAAATAATTTTTTGTTGGACCATGAAAATAATTATATAGGACATTCAAAATGGTTGTTGCTGAAGCGTCAAAATATTTTGCAGCATTATCACACGTCACGTTCGAGCGTTGTACATAATTATTTTGACGAGCCAACAAGATTATTTTTTAATCTATACAGCTGAATTTTTAGATACTTTAAATGCACTTACAAAATCGTTCTTTTTCTTCGTGTACGAGTAATTCAGTTGAGCCTATCCAGCGTTATCTCTATTAGTACTCGCACACGCGTTTAAAAAGTAAGACGATACAAATATTAACTTTGCGCTAAAAGCTTTCTCACGAGTTTCCGAAAGAAATGTCAGTCTCTCAATATTATCTTGCACAATCGACCGCAGAGAGGAAAGATTTTAGTTGCGCAGATGCACTTTGACACGGTCTATTGGCGGTGAATAGTGATTGACCGATATCGGGCTAATTACAGATAAATAACAGGGAATAATCGAGATCGAATAGCGATGATCCAATAGCATCGATGAATATCAGGTCTCGCTCGCGAGTAGGAATGCGTCGATAAATATTTAAATGATATATACTCGATGCGGATCAAGCCAGCTTCCGCAACGAGCGACTCGATCTGCATACTTTACGCATCATGATTGGCGAGATGCCGGAACTCTTTGATGCCATATCTTCGTGCACATCTGCAATGCGAAAAGGACAGGCAAACTATTCAGCGTACAACGATGCGATAAGAGCGTCTCGAATTGTTTGATAATGTCGAATGTACGATTACCTATCTGCCCTTTACCTTAGAAATTATTGATAAAAACGTATCTTTAAATGCATGCCGCTTTTCGTTTAAGTGTTTCAATAATCTGATTGTAGATAAGATTTATATATAACTGAATTAATGATAAACAATATATTTTGTCCCGTTTGCTTTCATAGGTTGAATATTTTATTCTTCTCTTGGCAAGTTTTTTTGTGTATAAAATTGTTTTAATAACTCAATGTTATTTATTCCCATTTATTTTTTCTTACAAATTAAAAAAAAATTAATTATCACTCTAAATTTTTCAAGAATTGTATTTGTGATTTATAGACCTAAAGTTATACTTTTATTATTATACATTTGACGTTAAGATAATTAATTTCCAACAAACGTTTATGCGATTTCTCAAACACGTATAAATATAAAAATGATACGTACGTTATGTAGTAAATTTTAGAGCAGTAGAACGTAAGCTGTAATCATGTGTAGGCTTAAAATTAGTCTAAGTATATCCTTACCCAAGAGATTTTTTGTGTTGTCAAAAAGTTCAATACATCTAGAGCAAACACGCTGCTTCTGTTTAAAAGAAGAAAGGCACGCTATTATGGAAAATCCGACAAAATCGCGGGGAACATGCACCGTCAATCACGGTCCCGGAGTTTTTTCTCCGAGATATTTTTACAACGCCAAGCCGATATTTTCACTACGAACTTTTAACGAATAATTAGAGACGCGCTTTTATGAACACGGCATATATATAAGCATGTTAACGTTATTACAATAGCACTGAAGTATTTACAATTTCCGCATCGATATTCAATACTCTCCGTTTGATACTTTCCACTGATTAGTATATCGATCATTTCTCAGCTATATCGTATATTAATATAGATATCGATTAATTATTGTACGTAGTAAAGCGGATATTTTATACTTCGTGTGCTTGTAGAAAAACATTAATATTTCTAATCTCTATTTCTACAATTGACAAAAATTAACGATCCATTTCAAATCTCTTTAAGTTATTATTAATTTACTAATGATCATAAAACATTTTAATTCAAGGTAAAACGAGAACACAACGTTCCATGAATTCTTATTAAAAACTACTTATAATTATAACATCGATGACACGTTATCAATAGCATCGACAAATTGGTTTCCACTTGTAAGTACAATGCAATAATGTTATTTTATTTTTACATACAAATAGCGATATCGAGCTTCATATTTCGTTTCGACAATTTTACGCTTATGTTGCCCTGAATACATCATGTACAGAAGCGATGTAACGCTGTGGCGTTATAGTCGGCGGATCAACACGAAAAAGTCGATAGTTATAGGCGTACAAGATCATCGAGCGCGGGGATCTCGACACGCCCGAAGTTCATGCTCCGACCGACGGGGTCATTGGGCAGCCTACTCGACAACAAATCATTGCTAATGATCTACCCGTACCTTTGCAGTTACCGTGCCTTATACCGACTTAAGGCATCCCTCACTGAATCTTAGCAGCCCTACTCCTCCTCCTCCTCCTCCTTCTCTCTTCCCCCTTCTATCTGCCGTACTCATCCACGATCGTTATGGAACAAAGTATGACATGTCCGTGGAACGCGAAAGAAATAGAAATGTTTCCTTGTTTCACGAAACAAAGTTCAGCAATTTCAACAGTAAAAATATGTTATATAATCTCGCAAACAATTAATTCAATAATATCAATTAATTTGAGAAGAGTCTAATTGCCAAAGAAAAAAATTTAATAAAAGAACCACTTTTTTATCTTGTTTAAAAATCACAATTCTAAAAGTTCGAAAATACATAAATAGTCAAACTGCATTTATGTTTAAATCATTTTTTGTGACGTGTTCAATAATATACAATCAAGAGGATTCTCTTATCCGCCGCGTATAAAAGAGTAGAGCCGTTAAAGGTGTATAAAACGCCACTTTTATGACGCACATCGCTGACACAATCAATTCGATCGAACGATAGCGGAGAGTTCACGTGGTTTCGCGACGAAATACCGTTAATGCCACGCCAGGGGAGATCTCAAATCTCTGTCACTCGTTCCTAAATTGTCCGCGGACCGCTTAATTAAATACGAAGTAATAATAGCGCGCGAGATGGCGCGGGGGTGGATACCGGGACAACAATTATGAGCGGCGGATGACCTCGGCTGCAGTTCTGCAGGCAGCGGAGACGAGAATTACGAACTACCTACCTATCTACTGCCATCTCGCCGTCGCGCGAAAACAAAGGCGGAAACGATGCGGACGACGACGACGACGACGACGACAAATATAAGGATTGACTGTCTCGGTGCGCAAATACGAACCTCCGTACGTGGACGTCTCTGGGGGTCAACCCGGGTCAAAGAGTACTCTCCGCGCCAATATATATCGGCGCCGCGATGCCCTGCGGTCCCTGGTCCGTCGGGAGACCGTCTCGTTCTTAGAGAAACAGATCACGGGCGTCGATCAGCGTCCTGGGGACGACTTGCCATTCGGTCTTACAAAAGAGAGACGTAAGAATAGATCCGTTCGTTTCAGTCGGCGTTGCAAAATGTACCTCTTGCTCTCCGCGTTTAGGTACGAACACCCGGAGTATTCCGGGCAGAGTGTACCTCTGAATGTTAATAGATACGCTTGCTTTAAGTGTATAACCGAGATATATAAAGCTGTAAATGTGATACCGTGTCATTAAACACGAAGTGGCGGCGTTGCATAAGTTAAGTGCGCCCACTGGAGGGACATAGACTTATAGAATAATGTCGTACATCTCAAACGTACGTGCTGTAATATAAAGTATAAGAATAGGGTACAGAATAATTCGACGTTTAAAGGTCAAGCCAAATTAATTTCCGCCAGTTTATTTATCGCAGGGAATACCTTACGCCTCAGAATAAATGGATCGCGCGTTGAGGTTTCTTTTTCTTTTCATGGCTGTTTAGAATTCATGTTAGAATTTAAAATAGTAAATAGTGCACAGTAAAATAATTATAGTCAGAAATATAAATTTATATTAATTATTACTATGATACTGATAACCATATGCTTATTATGATTGTTTTATAGTACAACCTACTAAATTAAAATCTCTATTTTAATTATGGCAACCATGTCATAAATATAGACTAATAATATAATTATGAAAACTTTAATATAGTTTGAACAAACTATAATTATAAAAATATGGTTGGATCCAAAATGACTGCTAAATTACAGTAACATAATGATTACTGCAAAACGTTACGTTATATCAGCAAAGGGGGGGGAAAAAAAAAAGATCGTGTTCAGACATAGAAAGTAGTAGTGCTTAACGGCCGGTCGGCCGCGCTAATCGGGCATTCCGCATCGCGCTCGTCGATCCGAGATATATCGGCAGCGGTCGGCCGAGGTTACCGCGGGTCACGGCGACGGTTCGTTCGAGCGATTCCACCTACGCGCGCCGTTCGCTCTCCTCGCGCTCGCCGTAGCAAAACGAGAGACGGGGGAGACGAAATCGAAAAATGTCCGCGAGCACCGTTAGTCGTGCGCGAGAAGCGTGCCCTACGTACGTACGCGCTTACGTGTATACTAGACGGCAGATGTGGGTGCAGCATCGCCGCGGTACAACTCGCTCGCGGGCCCGAGCGTGTAATGTCCTTTGTGCCGCGATAGGTAATGGCGCGTTCCCCGCCGGTCCGTGTTAATAACGATCGCGACCGGACAATCGGGCCCGCTTTTGTCGCCGTTGGGCGATTGCACAACGGACGACAATTGATTTACAAACTAGGCTGAGTTAGCACGGGTCTCTGTCGCGTAATACGAAAAATATGTACACGTATTGTTACACGAGCTATCCGGCGACATTTATGAAAAATAATGAAAGGAAATGAGAAAGGAAATGCACGGGGTTGCGATAATATTTTAATATCCGAAGGAGAGCCGCGATAAGCGGATTCACGCGTCGCGGCGCGCAATGCCGCGGCTCCGCGCGCGGAATTATTTCCCTATCCGCAGGCACACGCACGCACGCACGCACGCACGCACGCACGCACGTGCGTTCGCACTCGCGGAAAGAGTAGTCGGAACTCTCGGGGGAGCGAAGGATATAGGAAGGGACAAGAGAAAGAGTAAGTGGAGGTGAAGGGTCCGCGGAGGGACGCAGTGGGCGGTTCGGCGTGCGTGCGTGATCGTGATCAGGATCGTGAGGTAAGATAGCGAGGTCGCCATCATAAGGCTCTCGTGTGCTATACGGGGTGATCCAAATCTCACGGTCGGGCTCGGAATCGTTCGGCGAAATTCCCCTCCCGCGCGCGCGCGCGGGAGAGAACGTGCCGCCGTATTTTTTTCGAGCGCGCTTTACCGTAGCGCGCGGCCTGCGGAATTATCGATCTTCAACGACCGCGCGTCGATCTCGCGCTCGTCGAGCGAATAAATTCAAAACGCCCGTGAGCACGAACGGTAACGGCTCGCACAACTGGTTATCATCCAATGTATTCGCTCATTTTCCTAACGATAATGCGATACCAGACGTCACCCTGAATTTTGAGAGCGACGCAACCGCGATTAAAAAAATCATTAGAGGCTCTATTTTGAGAAAAAAAAATGTTACGATTTTTAGAAGAAATTAATACAATTAAAACGTTTTGTTATATAGAATAAAGTAGAGGAACACGAAGAGTTAGCTTATAAGATGTTAGATAATTGTAGTCCCAAGGGAAAGCTACACCGAAGAAAAATGTGTGATATTTGTGACTATAATAATAATAATAATAAAATAATTATAGTCAGGCATATTATTTTTATTAAATAATTATTACTGTAACATTGGTAATAATAACCATGTGCTTATAGTGATTGTTTTATTATAATACAGCTTACTATATAAAAATTTCCATTTTAATTATGGCAACTACATCATAAGTTGCATGGACCAACATTATGATTATAAAAACTTAATTTAGCATAAACAATCTATAATCTATAAGTTATTAAATAATAAAAATATGATTGTCCAAAGATGACTATAAATTATAGTAATATTATAGTTACTGCAACTACTTTTTTCTTTCGGTGTGCTACGATGAAAAAAATAAGGTAGAATGACTGAATGTAAAGTGTTCCAATGCTGCTGGAAAGTATTCTTAGTAGACAAATAAAAAATAAGGTTAATCTAATTTATCTTATGTCTTAAAATACTTAGATTTTATTTGTCTTTCTCAAATGTGGGTTGGATACTAATTGACACAAAGTCATCGCAGCACGAGACCAGGTCCCGTTAAGGTTAATCCGCTTCGTAGTGGCACGTTTCTCTGCGAATCTTTGTAGCGTCCGAAACTCGAAAACTTACAACGGTACTACGCGTAGCCGTCCGGTATCGTTTATCCGGCTCACGTAATTACGGTGATCGGCATAAATTATCGCGATACGCAATACATGATAAATCGCGGCTGGTGATAAATACTGAGCGGAGAACTATTATACTTTCGAGTAGGCCCCCCCATCAGCTATAGCGGTTATAGTCCGCGCTTAAGGAACCCGTCAGTCAGTCCACGCGGCGTTTAATATCGTCGGCGTCCACTTTTACGCGGCCATTCGGCGCCGATTTATAACTTCGAACCGGCACGGCAACCGCGGAGAGTAGAGAATTGGACGTCGCGTTAACGGATTCCGGTTATCCTTGGTGCCGTGAGTCGCCGCTGAAATGTCTTCGGAGATCGTTTCGCGCGGGGAGTAAAGATCGCGGGTGAGGTCGGGTCGAGAGCGGTAGGCAATGGATGGAGAGTAAGGTGGAAGGAAGATGAGATTAAGAGAGAAGAGAGAAGAGGAGGAGGAGGAGAAGGCGGTAGAATAGGAGGTGGAGCTGTGCGGTGTAGGAAGGTAGACGGGAAAGAAGAAGCGACGGCAGAAGAGACGAGGGTATTGTTAGGAGGGCGGACGAAGGGCGGGTGGGCTCTGTCACGTTTCGCATTGCACGCACCAGAACTTTGTGCGGTTGCCGGGCAAGAGAGAAGAAGATCCTCTTCCCCTCTTTCCTTGCGAGAGCTGCCTTCTGCGAGCGAGGAGCTGATCACAAGCGCGATCTCGCCGTCCCTGGACGCCGCGGAGGATCACGACTTTCGACGTGATCCGTCGTGACGACTATATACCCCACCCGCGCTCGCGTTCGTGCCGATATTATTATTATATCCTTCGCGAGCCACGTACAGAACGAACATTCCTGCCGCGCGTATCTGATATTGCTTGTCTTTTTTACCGGCTGTCCGCCCGTCCGCCGCGCGCGCGCGATTCGTCGCTCCAAACTTTAATCGGGGAAAATGGAATGATCGAGCCTCGCGATGTATTCGACACGTTCCAAGTTTCCGGAGAAAAAAAAAACGTAATTTTAGCGAAAAGTTTCACCTCAACAAAGGAAGAGTTATTCACTTTATCCAATTTAATTATGAACAGTTTGTGGATTCGCCGATGATGTTAAAAGTTTAACGTATAAAGACTATTTTATTATAATCAATACTTGAATTTAGTTCTACATTTTTTAATTATGTTCTATTAACAGAATATACGCTGAAAGAGAGAGAGAGGTTTTATTTAGCTTAATAGTATCAGTCATGTTCATAAAAAAGAAAACGCTTTTGATGTACAAGCTAAAAATAATGTTATGCAACAAAGATTACCCGATTATAATACTTCTCCGTTTTATATTTTATACATTTTATTATCGATATACGATTTATGTTTCATGTGGCTCATCAAAAATTAAGGTGATATAATTATGGAAATCTGTCACGTATGAATTACATATAAATAGTATTGTTCTATGTGATAAAAAGAAAACAATGACGGCGACACGTTTCGCTATTTTTATCGTCACAATAAAATGTGCATGTCTGCCGCAGTTCTCTAATGGAACTGATCTCGATCGCAGGAGACCTTTAATGATACATTAGAAAACGACAGATGAGTGGAGGGAACGCGGGGAAAAAAACGTGGTTTCTCGAAATGTAATTTCGGGAAAACGTCAAAGCTTTGCTCGCCATTCTCCTGGAGAGCTTGAAGTTTTAACAAACTCAGTTTATAGAACCCTCGTATTTCTACTACGAAGCGAAGTCGGGTGGAAAGCGAATTCGTGATCTCGATAATAATTCATGCCCGCCGCTCGATTTTCAGGAAAAAAAAAAAAAAGAATCGTTCTCTCATCGCTCGCGATTGCCAACCAGAGGAAAAAAAAGGAGGTGGCAGAAGAAGAAGGGGTTGGTGACCCCGCGGTTTAACTATTCTTAATTTAGACATGAAATCTAAACGCGAGTCTCGTGCTCTTAGTAAAAATTAACAGTTACTCTTTTCAGTCGTCTTTTAGATGTAACTTCGGGCGATTTCGATGGTCGCTTCGTGATCCAAGTATCTAAGAAAATTTTTCAAAGTGACAGAGCCTACATTCGAATTAACCACTTGTAGAATGTTCGATCTAAATCTAGTAGGAATCTTTGCGTTCTACATCATTTAAACATAAAAGCTATCCACTCTGAATTCGTCCGACAGTCATAAAAGAGAAGCGCGCTGGATCCGCAAGATCTTGTACGTACTCTGGGAGGCACACGTGGAGTAGGGAGGCGAGAGAAAGGGGTGGAGTCTAGTTTATATCCATAATTCATTCGTACTACTCTGTTATTCAGTCGCGATCGTGGATCGTTGTTATTAAGAGGACACCAATAACGTTACCGATACAGCTTTATTACGGCGCTCGCTTAATGGGGCCCCGGTAAGTTGAGCTATCGATTTATAGCCCTGATTTATAGGGATTCAGTCATTTGCAAGCGCGAGCGTTCTCTCGCACCGCCGAGGCTCCTCGGACCGTCAATGCGCGCGCGAAACGCCAAGAATTATTCGCGATACGCTCTCGCGAGGCGTGCAAGGGTTAATCAAGCTCGACCGTTAGGCGCCTTCGAGATCGATCGTGGCGGACGATGAAGACGTGGCGCAAAACGATCGACTCGTGTTTGATAATACGATGGCACTTACCTGCGTTTCGCCATTATGCAGGTGCGATTCAGGATTTACAATGAGCGAACGGTGACACTGCTTCCACAGATCTCACTCTCCCGATAAACACGTGCCAATTCTGTAAACATACGAGATGAATTTTTAAGGATGTTTCAGCTATACAATACCAGCTAAAAGGTAGCGAAATTTAACGACTGCAGAATTCTTAGATTTATTCTTTTTTCTCTCTTCTAATCAATGACAAAACATTTTGATTCTGAAATCAGCTGCAGTAAAGCAATAAATACTTAATTTGACACACAGCGAAAAAAGATATTTTTTGCCGTTTTTCAGGTAAATAACCTTTAAACGAGTAAGTCGATACAAAAAAACTTTTGCATGAATATTTATTAGAGTTTTATTGGTTCGTGTAAAAAAATTTGATTTAATTCATGTCCCTCATCAAATTTACAAATAAGTAGATACTATAAAACGCGAGTTTACATCGAGAGCAAATGAAAAATTAAATAACTTTTAAACCGATAAAAGAATTATTCACAAACTTTAATTTTATATTCTTAAAATAAAAATGCTTTAACGTGTGATCTGCAGCCTTAAATAACGCTTTGCGACTCTTTTGTTTCTCAATATGAGACAACCATAAAATATTTCGCTCCAATACATCTCGAACAACGTATACAATATAAAATAATTTCTCCAGCCATAATTTTTCACCTGGTATCAAAAAGAGATGTCTTTTCACGAGCAGAACGGAACAAATAACAAAAAGAATTTTCTTCATTTTTCGTATCGTAGAATCGACGGTGTATAATTCCGTCACGAATTCTCCCTCGAATTATAGATCGCGAACGAACGGGCTATAGGCCGAGAGAGGGTTTTTTTTTTACGGTGGGACGAGGCAACGACCTTCCGGTATGGGAGATCCCCCGGCGGCTACGCCTCTGCCCGGCAGATCGTGAGTCAGCTCTGGTACGGTTCGCGGGCTCGATTGCGGCCCGCGCGCAGATCTTCGCTCGATTTTAAATTAGCCGACTTTTAATACGCGTACACTGTTGCACGTTCCGTGGATAAGCTTCGTGCACGCCCGCCTTTTCTCCGGCGGCCCCGGCGCGCTTTGCGCGCGCGGCGATTCATTTACCCCCTTTTTCGCCGCGGCACGCCGTGCATGTACTGTTACACGTATGCTTACACACGCTCACAATGTATGTACAACGTGTATAGCGGTGTATTACACTTTGCGCTCATCTATTTATACGATGATATTTAAAGGATTATTTATCGATCGACCCGCAATATTGATCCCGCGATGCTAAATCGTCAATCATCACCGGTCGACTTGCATCGCACGTTATATCTTAACGCGCGATAGCAATAATCTCAAGGGAATCTGTACTCTCCTCTTAACAATGCTCCGTAATATACGGTCTAGTACGTCAATATTTCTTGCTTCTTTTAAGACATGTTAAAAAATTGATCTTTTTAACTTTAGTTTGAAAGATGAGAAAAAGAGAGAGAGAGAGAGAATTTGTATTGCGCATAAACTGTTTGCGAAATTTTAAATCCATTAAAAAAAAGTCTGCGTTTCTTTAGATTTTTATTTAATAACATTTCTTCTAGAAAATAATAAAATTTCTTTGCTTATTAAAGTCGTTTGAGAACGAGGCTTGAAGATCATTGGGCGTCGTACTTTATAAAGTCGTACGTTTCATTTACGTCATGTTAGAATTAAGGCCGCGCGGTCTTATCGAGGAAGTACTCCGCCGAGGGAGAGAATCTGTCCCGATCTCGACCTCGAAAGGCGAAATGACGGATGAAAGAGAAAAGATGTCTGCGCGGCGCTCCGATATTTGCGCGGGGAACGCGAGCACGCGATTACGACGGCGCGGCGCGCGAGATCTTTCTTGCGATCGCTCGAAGGTAGGGTATACCCACTCTCGCCGCGCGCGGTGCGCGCTCGCACTTTGCGAAATAATAGCTCGCGGGCGGGCTCTCGTTCTCTCGTGCTGTATTTGATTGTGGCAAACTTGCGGCCGCGGCTCGCAAAGCGCCCGCGCCGAGGAGCACCGCGAGACGCACGAGCTGCATTATGTGCAAAAGTTGGCCGCCCGTGCCGATAATAATCTCGTTGCTCTTTCTGCCTGGCTCTCTTTCTACTTCGCGCCTCGGACGTGGAGATTCGCGATTCGCATGTGAATTATGTGGCGAGGCGTGCGGAATTAAAAATGCACGCACTAGTTCGCCACAATTAATCAGAGTAATTTACGCGCGCAAGAGTCTGGAAGCAATTAGGACGATATCGTGTCATGCGCATCACGCGCGCTTCTTTTTTTCCTTCTGATCCTCTAACGGCAACGTGATGCTTTAAATTTTCGTCAAGATTAAATCTACCACCGCGCTACCGAACGCTCATCACTTTCAAATTCGGCGTTCTCCCTTCATCGTGTTAAAAAAAAAAAAAAAAAAAACTCACGCGGTTAAATCTGTGTATAAGACTCGTTTAATAATTTTATATATACTTTTATGACAATTGTAATCAAATGCGAATGAATTACATAATCCAAACACTTTCCTACCCTCATTCACAGGCTTATGTAATTTGTGCGCGACAACATCGATCAAAAGGATGAATCATCATCGAATGCCTTTCGTCGATTCTTACGGAGCGGCGATCTCCTGGCGAAAGCAACAAAATTGCACGTCACCGACGCATACATTAACTACGGCGCAGGTGCGTGCATCGCGCCGCATCACGCATCACCGTCACTGCATCGCGCTGCATCACGGTGTGTTGCAGAGATCTACGCGAGGCGGTTAGAAAGTCAGCTCGAAAACGTCGAGAGGAGATTAGCGTTATGATACATGCTTAATTAATGGGGACGTGTAACATAAAATCTTCATTAGAACCGCAAGAACGATCGAAGGCGACAGCCACGCTTCTGTGTGATACACCTCATATAGAGGTGACATTTTCTGAAATGTCGCAGCTCAGAAATAATTTAATCATTTTCTTTTTACAGAATATCCAGCGTAGAAAAAAGTAAAAATTCTCAGACAGCAACGTTAAGAATTTAACTAGTGAGAAAGGTAAACGTCCCAATGATGCAACATGTACCTGCGGGCATTTACGCAAAAAACTTATTAATTAATAAACTTATAAGTCTCAAATGCTTTTTTTTATTATAATACTAAAATTTAATAATAATATGTATTTAAAATTTTCCACCTAAACGCAGCGTTTTTTTCTAAAAAAAGCTACTATTCCATATTAGCCTATTTCATTGCCTGCGCCTTAATTTTAATTTAAATCTCAATTTAAATTAGTAAATCAATATAAAATAGTAAAAAAAAAGTGCGAGCAAAAAAAAGTAGAATAAAATCAGAGAGGTGATTAAAATTCTGAAAAATGATTCTTCCGCAAAAACCCGGCGTTCCCGGTTGCATGTAACTCAACTCGCAAAATCGTTGGAACTTCGCATAAATCGGTTAGCGGATACGAGCCGTGCGGATAGTCGTGCGTTTTTAGCCCACGCATCCCCGCGATAGGAGGAACGCACAGGGTCCCTCGTGGCGTGCGCTTGCCGACCTATGACACGCACGCTATAAACAATCCTCGAAAGCAGTAAATGGATATGTGCTGTCACGCGGCGCCGAGTTGAAAACTGATCAGTCCTCTCGCGAAACGCTTATTGGATGCACGCCATGCTCCTGTCCCTGACGGGGAACTCCACGTCGTCGGTGAATATTTTCCGCATCATCAAATCGACTTTCCGCGACGCTAGCCGGCGCGAGTTAATCATTGACGTGTTATGCATGCGTGTCGCGAGGACTTTTACGTTTTCTGCACGTTGCGACACTGCGCGTTACGATACGTAACTCAAGAAATGACGGAGGCGAGGTTCTGAGGTGAGAGATTTCTCGAGTAATAAGAGATGAGCGCGAGAATATCAGACGAAATTGATGACTGAAATGTCACGTTCCTGAAACATCGTCGTTGAAACTTGACGAACTCGTCGCGCGCTTTGGAATTAAACGCGACATTTTAACGGCGCGTCCGAGTTGCCTCCGCTGTCTTAAGCAGCATGATTTCGCATTTATCTAGATTTTATTACGAAAATTCGTATCCTCCGCCGAGCTTCTCCCGTGAAGCGGGAATCATATCTGCCTTGACTTAATAGTTTTAAAGGATATAGTCGGCATGCAACTTTAAGAAGACTTCCCTCAATTTAATCCTCGCCCGTCGAGTTTCGCAGGCGTCTCCTTACGCTTTCGTAGAGTAGAGCAGCAGCCCCGCGAAGTTTCTTTCGAGAAACGGACATGAAAGGCGTAATGCTATGCCACTTCGTGGGATGATGGTACGTAGTCTCTCCCGCCAGCCGGGGGGTGGGGGGTGGGGGGATTCGTAACGAATACTCCGCAAGTTCTTAATTCCGGATAGGCTCCGGAGTTCATCCCCGCGAGACCATCGGCTCCCTTTGGTTTAACTAAAATGTTGGCAACCGTTGGGAACAAAAGTATTTCATTCCGTTCTATCTAATTATAATCATAATCTTCTGTTAACTAATTTCACCTCTGAAAATTGACTGCAGCGAAAGTGAGTAATTATGTTCTCGCTTAATACTGTTATATCTTATCCAGATATCCCGTTCGTTTCTCACTAATAACGCACAATGACTCAGTAATTTTATTTCTAATTTATGCGACATGACTCGGCAATCGTTCCCAATTTACAATTTACGTGCATCTCAAAAATCTATTAGCATCCAGCCTAATTTATTTTCCAACTGCGCTAGATTGAGACGTTTTGATCTTTTCGTATACCGTTCGGTTCCCAATTTCGTCCGCTTTTCCTCTCTCCGCACTAGTCATTTCCTTGGAAGTTCGCCTTTGAGAAACGGACGCGAGAAGAGAAGCGTAACGCTATGCGACTTCGCGAGATAGTTGATGCACGTGGGGGCGGGTAGTTGCTTTACGGGAGCGAGTTACAAGCGGGATCTTCGTGTAAGCTGTAAGATGATATTCTCCTCCCCAGCAGGATGGGCCTGGGACGAAGGTCGTACGAGGAGAAGGCAGCCAGCACGGCAAAACTTTTGTTATTAAGACCCTCTCGAGAGAAGTGGAGGGGAAGGACGTGGAGGGAAAGAGGGAAAGAAGAAGTCAAATACTTGGGATAGGTACGATCGCGTGTATTAGGAAACGAAGCCCGTCGGATTTTGTCGCGACTCGCCGCTTCCACGTACCATGTGCTAGTTGTTAGCCGAGCAGTTTCGCGTTTCAGAAAGGTGACGCGATAGCGCACGCATGATGTAAATCTCCGCTCCGCGTCAAGACCAAAGTAAGCGGAGTAGCAAGTGGAATATCTAATTCGACGAATGCCTCCTTAAAAAGTCACGATACGACGCTTACCGCGAATATTTATAGTTTGGAACAATTAACAAAGTATAAAGAAGAAGAATTATATTCGTACAGGAATGCGACAGGGAATGAGGAATGCAGATCACAAACGACAGAAACTTATTCGTTCTCCTTTTTTTCCCTCCTTTTCAATAAGAAGCGCGCTATTCAAATATCGATTGTACCTAGGCGTGCGTAACGCATTATCGTACGATCATTACAGTGGGCATCGCGTGTTTCTCTTGCCACCACAAAACTCACGTCCGCAACGAATCGGCGAGAAAATTACGACGCGGATGGCCGCGGAAATCGGCGAGACCGAAAGGAAATTAATAGTTCGTCCCGGATGCCGTGCTCCTGCCGTGGGATGCGCCGCAAACGTTGACGTTACCGTTTCCCGTTGCTCTTCCTCCGCGGAGGAATCGAATCTCTCGGCATTCGCGCGTACTTCTTTCCGACGAAACGCACATTATCAAATTTAGCAGAGCGGATATAAAAGCAGATTGACAATCGAACGGCTTTACTATTATTCGCATTAAAAAGTATTTTTTTTTATGTTGAAATTATTTTTACACAATTAAAAACCTTAGCGTATTTTCTTCTATTATAGACTTTATTTTACGTATTCGGCATCGTAAATAAATAATATTGTATAAAAATAAAGTTAAATCTTCAAGTAATAATTTTATATTTAAATTGAGAGGACTTTATATTATCACTCAATTTAATTATAAATACGTACAACTTATCATTTAATACTGCAAAAACGCTTTTCGCAGTGGTCATTCCAAAATAATTTGATTTTTCAGTCGAGACATGTGGTGCAAAATTTATCAGCGGCAGCTAATTAAGATTTAAAGTTGGAATAGTTAAAGTTGTTATGTAATATTAAACGTACGCGGAAAACACGGTCTTGTTAAAAAAAAATATCTGAAAATGTAGTGACATGCAGATCTGAAAATAGTTTTTGTTAGACCATCATAATAATTATATAGGACGCTCAAACTAATCGCTAGGCAGCGTTGTCCGAGTTAGTACAATTGCACTAACAGTTGACACTGTCCATAACATTTTGTTTAAAAAAAAGTTTAATTTAAACATGTATTTATATCTTTCTACAAAAAATTTGTCTAAAGTTCGTACAAATTAGTATATTTTTTAGTCCGATTTTTACATTTAGCTTTTTAAATTCTGGCAACACTTATCGTTAGGGTGTCGAATTTTTCATTACGCAGCATTGTTCATTACGCTTGGAATTATTTCATTGATCCGACAAAATTACCTTCTGATCTGTATCTAGCAAAATTTTTAGCAAAATCGTTCTTTCCGCGTAAGTAAATAAGTTGAAAACATATAATAAAATTCAAATTTTATACTAAATTTTCTTGGAAATTCATACTAAGCGTTTTCGCATATTTTGCTCGTCATTCACGAATTTCGAAAATAGAGCTTAGAGTTATTTATTCAGGTAGCGCCTGCGGCGGATGCTGAGAACGATTAGAGAAGCGCGTTTCTCCTCGACGAAGTTGGCAAAATTGAAGAACCGAAGTCGAGGCTCGCTTCCAAAAACCGGTCGCAGCAGCGAGGAGGGTGTGTATCCGCGGCACGTTCTCGTGCGTCGCGTGCGTGCATACGTGCGTGCGTGCGTGCATGCGTGCATACGTGCGTTGCGTGCGCGCATGGCCGGGTCTGTCCGTCTACTCATCCATCCATCCGACGTTTCGTCCGTCCGTCCGTTCGTTCGTTCGGTCGTCCTTTCGTGCGTGCGTGCGTGCGTGCGTGCGTGCGTACGTGCGTGCGTGCGAAGAGGATTCGGTCGGGATGAGTTCCTAGAAATGGCGTGCGGTATCATCCCGCTCCATCCCGCATGCCGTCAGCTGCGTAGGTGATACAGACACGCACGTCTCACATGCGCGTATCGTCCGCTGGCTCGCTCTCGCACACGCACGCACGTACGCACGCAGACACTTAACGTATCTGCATGGTTGCGCGTACACGCGCGAGCGTACATACGCGGACACGATTCCGCCTCTCTGCATAGGTTGGCGGATCCGGAGCGGAGGGCCCCTCTAGAGAGGGGCCACCAAGTACGATTCGCCGCCGTCCGTAGCGATACAGGCGATGCGAACGACAGGAAGGACTCTGGGAACGACTCGGTAGTGGTGATGGTGATGGTGATGGTAGACGAAGAGGAGAGCTTCGAGGAGGTTGAAGAAGCGGGGGAACGGAGGAGGCGGACGGCGAAGGGAGAGACGCAGAGAGGGAAGAGTAGAAGGGCAGCAATCTCGCGGTAATCTAATTTCAGCGTGCGGAGGGTTCTAGGAACGCGGCGTGACATTAGCGAACCACCTTCAGCACAGTCCGTTCCTCCCGTTCTCCTCTCTTCCTCTCTTACTCCCTCTATCTGTCTTCATCTCCTCGTGCTCCTTCCCTCTCTTTCTCTTTCCCGCGTTCCACCTACCACGCCATCTCCACCACCTCTATACCATCGGCTCTTACGCCGAGGGAGG